>NC_073692.1:376172424-376197424 GCF_029784155.1 Uranotaenia lowii | reverse complement strand
GGGCAGGGTCGGCTTTCAGCATTTCAGCAGGGATGCAATCGATCCCAGGTGCTTTGTTGGATTTCATGTTTTTGATTGCCGCTTCTATTTCAGTCAGCGAAGGCGCTTCCGAGTTGACGCCATTTATGCGACTTACTGTTGGCGCGTTTGAAAGATTTTTTTCTTTTTTTATTCAGTCTTCCTCCCCCAGCCCCGAACGAACTCTCAACATTCGGTTGCTACATGATGCGTGAAGAAGACGAGGCACACATCCTACTCATTTACGTTATTGAATTTGAATGACTCAAGGTGATAGCTGTCGTCGAGGAGAACATCTTCAACCTCGCCGCAAAGGTTGAGGCAACAAAAAAAAACAACCGAACTTATTGCTTTGCACAGGCCCGCAACGTATTGTGCAAAGAGAAAAAAGAAACGAAAAAACTAGCAGCCTGCGTGTATAGTTGCTGTGCAATAATAGCAATAGCAGAAAAACCTCAAACATTCGATCCAGGCACAAACGAAGAGACTCGGGTTTGCTAGGCCTTTTGAATTCGGTTCCCTCAAGGTTGTAACAGGAGATGAGTGAGAACCATTCGTTTGGTTTTTTGGATTCACTGCCTCGAATGTATATTGCTTCGTTAAGGCGGGCCATGTTGAGAGCGTATGCATCCTCGGTTTTGTCGTTTTCGCAGCCTCAAAGTAACCTTTGCTTCCGAGTAAAGCGTTGAGGGAGAGAAGGTTGATCAATTCATGCTTAACAAAATACAATCAATGCTTTTTAGAGACCCCCTTCCCTCTTCCAGTGAGCGGAAAGCGTCTCAAACCATTGAAGGAACCTTTTCCGATCTTAACGCAAATCATTTCAGTAGTTTCCGAGTCTATAGAGATGAGACGGACGATGGACAGAAATTCATTTTCATAAATAAAGTAAAGCGAGATGATTTTCATGTATATGGAAATATCGTAAGCTAGCCAGATTGCCCGGTTCTACTCGGGCTTGCCCGAATCTAATATATAAAGATGAGTTGGACTATATATGTTTGTTTGTATGCACCTTATACAAATCCACACCGCTTAACCGATCAGCCTGAAATTTGGTACAGATATGTTTTTGGACCATGGTAAGGTTTTAGTAATACTTTTGAGTCCCTCCCACCTTAGAAAAGGGACCCTCCCATACAACTTTCGTTTTTATTCTCACGAACCAAAAGTCATGGCACCCATTTTGCCAACTGAATTTCGTTTCCTATGGCGGGGTTGTTTTCACCATCACCATGGGCCGGGCATTAGAAACGACCATCCAGAGTTCACGTGCTGGACAGCAAATCAAAGCTTGCTCAGCATTAAAAATTTGAAAGAGAAAAATTTGGCGGGTGTTTTTTCTTCTTTCTAATGTTCAAAGCACGTGGTGCCGGTGCGAGATATTTAGATGCAATCATGGGCCTACGTTTGGATTGAAAAATATATAGCCTGTTAGAGTATACACTGAGGTTTTTTTTACGCGGTTTTTTTTTACACGGTTTTTTTTACGCGGCTTTTTTTACGCGGATTTTCGAATTAACGCGGTTTTTTTTTGCGCGGATTTTCGAATTAACGCGGTTTTTCAGAGAAAATATTCTAAGACTTTTTCAAAGGAAAACACTTAGAATCTTTTTGTAGTTGGGAAAATCTTAGCTCTGAGACTAAGAACGTGATACATGAGATCTGAGACCTGAGACCTGAGACTTGAGACCTGAGACATGAGACCTGAGATTTGAGACCTGAAATATGAGACTCGAAATCTGAGACACGAGACATGAGACATGAGACATGAGACCTGAGACATGAGACATGAGACATGAGACATGAGACATGAGACCTGAGACATGAGACATGAGACCTGAGACATGAGACATGAGACATGAGACCTGAGACCTGAGACATGAGACCTGAGACATGAGACCTGAGACATGAGACCTGAGACATGAGACATGAGACATGAGACCTGAGACCTGAGACCTGAGACCTGAGACCTGAGACCTGAGACCTGAGACCTGAGACCTGAGACATGAGACATGAGACCTGAGACATGAGACCTGAAACATGGAACATGAGACCTGAGACATGAGACATGAGACGATCTGAATTCCGCACTGTCAAATAAGCCTCACTATATTCTACTATTCTATTAATCTAATTGATTTTGTTTTTTATCTTAAAAATAAACTATCATTGTACGCAAATTTTTAAATAATCGTGGTTATTACGCGTTTTTTTTAGTAACGTGCTTTTTTGCGCGAAGTTTTTACTTAAAATGGATTTTTTACGTGGATTTTCGAATTTCGGGGTTTTTTTACGTGGATTTTCGAATTAACGAGGTTTTTTTTTACGCGGATTTTCGAATTAACGCGGTTTTTTTTACGCGGATTTTCGAATTAACGCGGTTTTTTTTACGCGGATTTTCGAATTAACGCGGTTTTTTTTTACGCGGGACGAAATACCGCGTAAAAAAAAACCTCAGTGTATTGACTAGAATTGAAAAGGCTTTCAAAATGCTTTTTGCCGCCTCGGGGGGGCTTTGAGGGTCTCCAAAAATGCAGGGAACTAAACTGTGAACAATAAATTGACTTCTTCAACTGTATAACTATTTGGACTGTGAGCTGAAAAATTAATGAACCGATTTTCATGAATTCCAGCTTTTAGGAGCCTACCATTTCCATATTATTGAAATTCCTCAACAAGAAAGAAAAATTTATGAGATTCAGAGTTATAAATCCAAGGCTGGAAAATTTCAACGCTTCGATAGCCTTCGAGGAATTTAAACGAGGGGTTAGAAAATTGATTAGATGAATGATAAGATATATAAATCTGAGGTATTATACAATTCAATTTCATTGACCAATTTTTAACTTTTGAGTTATCATTGATGTCCAATGTGGTCGATTCTACCATCAAAATTTGAGAAAACTTTTTGAAAAACTGTTTAGTACTGGGAATTCAAACAAATGATCTCTTAGAATTTTAACATTGATTACTTTTCGAAAAAATTACTGGGATGTTTGCGCCCAAGAATAGACAAAATGAAACGGAACTCAAATAAAACCTTTTTCACAACATTGAAATGGTGATTTCAGTTCAGAGATGTTTTGTTTTCGATAACTCCAAAAAACTATTAGTGGAACTTTCAACATTTAAGGTAAGCTAATAATTAAAAAGTGTGAATTTAAAAAGCGGAAAAATGCACACATACAACTAAAAACATGCATAGTGAGTTTTCAACATGGCCCAACAATGTTCGGAGGTCTTTTTAGACATTTTCAAGTAAATGCAGAGATTTTCATTAAATGGGATGGGATGGGAAAGATAAAAAACAGTATAATCTTTTAAAGATAATAATATAAGGCCAATTTTTTTAGATGATGATTATAAAAATTGTTTTTCGTGAAAGGATGAATAAGCATTCAAGGGGGACTATTTTGAATTTATTTTAATTGAAACCTCTCAACGATAAAGTTTTCAATAATGTGAAAACGATCAACACTGTGAATAATCTCAATAAAAACTTTTAAAAGACTAACAAAACTTACATGGCCAAACTTTTCACAAATTTCTTAAAATTATGAATATAAAGCTTCCAAAATTTAGAAAAGTCAATCGATTGATTTTGATTAATATTTTATGTAAACCCGAGCAATGCCGGGTAAATCAGCTAGTATTTAATAAAAAATAAAAAAGGAAAACGTTCAATACACGCCGGTTGCTTATTTCGTTGCAATAAAGTTGGGATATTGCACGAATATTATCCTCTTAATTTGCTAAATCAAAAATAAAATCTCTCAATGAGTTCATGTATTTTTTTGGGAGTTCATATGAATTTTGTTAAAGATGTGTACATTTTTCAGATAAAATACTCTGAATAAGCTGGGCCTAGATACGTGCGGAAATTCTGGTAAGCTTAAAATAATGCATTCATAACTTGTTGTTCAATTGTGTTTTTCGAATCTAATCAAATCCAACTTTAGAAAATAGCTTATATGAACTTATTTCGTTACAGTTCATTTTAATCCTAAAATTTTCAATACTTTTTCTTTTTGCTAATGTTTTTGGGAGCGTCTCTTCAAACCCTTTGTATTGGAAGTCTTTATTCAACACTCCGAATTTTGTTATATAAAAGTTAAAGAAAATCCATCGTTGTACAGGTTTTTAGTCATTTAATTTTAGTGCATTTTTTTTGGGCTACTAAATTTTGTGTATTGTTTATTGCTGATTAGGATGTCAATAAATCATTTATTTTTATAAATTTCATGGTGATGGTC
Organism: Uranotaenia lowii; assembly: GCF_029784155.1. NCBI lineage: Eukaryota > Metazoa > Arthropoda > Insecta > Diptera > Culicidae > Uranotaenia > Uranotaenia lowii. Next base: position 376,193,150 of record NC_073692.1, on the reverse strand, counting down.
CGAGAAGAATTGTGTTTACATGTCATTTTTAGTTGTGAGAAGATAAATTCATGAGTTTGATATTTTTGGCTAAACATAAAAAATGAAAAATTATAATTACATTTTTATTTCTACCTTAACATTTTAAAAACTTTTGGATGTATTTTTTTTTACTGATGAGTAATTTTCACTGATGTTCTCCTACCTTTCATCTGAATCTGCCGTAAAAAGTGCTCAATTTGTCGACCCAAATGATTCAATTGGCTAAGGCTCTTTGCGACTTCACTTCTCGTTCTTTTGATTTAAAGCCTTTGCTGCCAAAGATCTTCGTCTACGGGTAGGTGGATGAGTACGGATCATTTTAGGTTCAGACGAATTTCCAAGAGACACTCATCTCATGGAAGGCCCGAGACAGCCCGAAGCAATTTCCCGCATACAAAGTCGCAATCACTCGACTGCAAAGTTATGCACATCAACCGAGCACTCGAAATGTGGGGAAATATAATGAAGTGTAATATTCCATTTTCCGTCTCCTTTAGAGGGCTTTATCGGCGGCTATGGGAATTCTGAATATACATACATTCATCTCTTATCCGGAAAGGTAAGTCGAAGCGTGTGGCGGTGGGGACCCAAACATCCCCTTTCCAATCCAGAGGTTTGGCTGACGGTTTTTCACAACCCGTTAGTGGTCCATTTTCCACCCTCAGACACATTCAGAACGGCAAAGTGTAACTAAGAGAGCGAACTTTGATTGTACCATTAAATTTTCACAATCCATTTCCCGTGTGGGCGGAAAGTGTCGTGCATTCATTTGACAGAAAGGAATCTCCCCGACCCTCTTGAAACCTCAGCCCTCGACGATTGCGACTCAGCTTTTACGACGATTCCGATAGCTTTGGCTGAAGAGCGCTTCAGCTCGAAATAGCACACGGGCCATTTGCATTAAAAAATAAAATCCAACCAGCAGCGATGGCGCATTCTTGCAAAAATGGAAAAATTCCATCCTAGGTTAATTCCGAATGGTTTTATGGAACCAGAAAACATTAGCCTGAAAGGTTTCATAAAACTATTAAGGCATCGTTTTTGCTCTCGTATTGAGCTGAATGTTTTCACACTACAGACAACAGTTGTAGACAATATTGAGTAGAAGATATCAATTTGAAGGGCTCGAAAATTGTTCCGATTGGTCGTAAAATTCACTCATTGGAGTCATGGATCGGTTATAATGTCACCCACACCCACCCTATCCTCTCGAATTCAAAAGCGAGCGACGCGTTAATGAACATTGAACAAAAGCTCTCTCTGGTTCGAAATTGGATTAATTTTCATCTTCCTCGCCCGGTTTGGATTAAAACACTGCAATAACCATTTGGTTGCTGTCAATGAGATCGTAAAATCGACATTCAACGAAAGGATCATCTTCAGCCCTTGACTTTTCATGATTGCTGGCATACTGGGAACGGAGAGGTGTTTTCATTGGTGTCACTTGAGGCGATTGGAATATATTTTCATTGATTTTTATTACTCAAGAAATCGAGCTGATTACTTGTCATTTTTGTGAAATGTTAAAACATTATCTAAATTGAAACCTCTTTCTAGAGAAGTGAATTCAAGTTCTATGATAGAGTTTGATTTTGAAAGAAGATAAGAATTAGGCAGCTAATCATTTTGATAAAAACATGTGAAAAGTTTCAGTTTGCATACGTGTTTTGATGCATCAAATTTTCACAAAAGAAAAGGAAATATTTGATAAAAAAAACTGTTCTTTTGTCAATACAGTTCAACAAGTTGTTCATTAGAATGTGTTTTGAAATCAAAAACTGGAGCGCAATTTTGTTCCTGGATCTAACAGAAGGTTCCTTGCCGAATATCAATTCATTTGGTTTCTGTTGGTCCCCTTGATCCAATCAAAAATCATGAAGTGAGCCTGAAAAGCACTTTTCTTGTTGGTCCTCCCGATCCAAAGAAAACTCATAAAGTAAATCTTCAGAACATTTTTCTTGTTGATCCTCTTGATTCAAAGGAAATTCATTAAGAGAACCTTCAGAATCCCCTTCGTGTTGGTCCTCCCGATCCGACAAAAATTCGTTAAATGAACTTTAGGAACACTTTTCTTGCTGGTTCTCCCAATTCAACGACAAATTGTGAACTAAACCTCCAGATCACTTTTCTGGTTGGTCCTCCCGATCCAACGAAAATTCATAAACTGAACCTTCAGAACACTCTTCTTGTTGGTCCTACCGATTCAACAAAAATTAATGAGGTGAACCTTCAGAACACTTTTCTTGTTGGTCCTCTCGATCAAACAAAAATTCATAAAAGGAACCATCAGAGCACTTTCCTTGTTGGTCCTCCCGATCCAACGAAAACTCATTAAGTGAACCCTCAGGACACTCTTCTTGTTGATCCTCCCGATTCAACGAAAATTCATAAAGTGAACCTTTCAAACACTTTTCTTGTTGGTCCTCTCGATCCAACCAAAATTCATAAAGTGAACCTTCAGAACACTTTTCTTGTTGGTCCTCTCGATCCAACCAAAATTCATAAAGTGAACCTTCAGAGCACTTTTCTTGTTGGTCCTCTCGATCCAACGAAAATTCATAAAGAGAAACTTCAGAACACTTTTCTTGTTGGTCCCCCCGATTCAACAAAAATTCATGAAGTGAACCTTCAAGACACTTTTCTTGTAGGTCCTCTCGATACAACCAAAATTAATGAAATGAACCTTCAGAACACTTTTCTTGTTGGTCCTCTCGATCCAACGAAAATTCATAAAGTGAACCTTCAGAACACTTTTCTTGTTGGTCCTCCCGATCCAACGAAAATTCATAAAGTGAACCTTCAGAACACTTTTCTTGTTGGTCCTCCCGATTCAACAAAAATTCGTAAAGTGAACCTTCAGAACACTTTTCTTGTTGTTCCTCTCGATACAACCAAAATTCATAAAATGAACCTTCAGAACACTTTTCTTATTGGTCCTCCCAATCCAATAGAAATTCATTAAGTGAACCTTGAGAACAATTTTCTTGTCGGTCCTCCCAATCCAACAAAAATTTATACAGTTAACCTTCAGAACACCTTTCTAGTTGGTCCTCCCAATCCAATAAAAAAATGTTGAGTGAATCTTCAGAACACTCTTCATGTTGGTCATCCCGATCCAACCAAATTTGATAAAGTTAACCTTCCGAACACTTTTCTTGTTGGTCCTCTTGATCCAACAAAAATTCATAAAGTGAACCATCAGAACATTGTTCTTGTTGGTCCTCCCGATGCAACGAAAATTTACCAAGTCAACCTTCAGAATGCTCTTAATGTTGGTCCTCCCCCCTTCATAAAGAGAACCTTCAACATTTTTCATGATGGTCCTTCCGATTCAAAGAAAATTCATATAGTGAACCTTCAGAACACTCTTCTAAATGGTCCTCGCAATCCAACAAAAATTCATACAGTTAACCTTCAGAACACTCTTCTTGTTGGTCCTCTCAATTCAACGAAAAATGTATAAAGTGAACCTTCAGAACACTCTTCTAGTTGGTCCTCCCAATCCAATGAAAATTTATAAGTGAACCTTCAGAATACTCTTCATGAAAGTTCTCCCGATCCAAAGAAAATTCATAAAGTTAACGTTCAGAACACTTTTCTTGTTAGTCCTCCCGATCCAACGAAAATTCATAAAGTTTACCTTCAGAACACTCTTCTAGATGGTCCTCCTAATCCAACAAAAATTTAATAGGTGAACCTTCAGAACACTCTTCATGTTGGTGCTCTCAATCCAACTAAAAGTTTATAAAGTGAACCTTTAGAACACTCTTCTAGTTGGTCCTCCCAATGCAATAAAAATTCATAATGTGAACTTTCAGAACACTCTTCATGTTGGTCCTCCCAATCCAACAAAAATTCATTAAGTGAACCTTCAGAACACTCTTCTTGTTGGTCCTCCTAATCCAACGAAAAATTCATTAAGTGAACCTTCAGAACACTCTTCTAGTTGGTTTTCTCGACTCAACAAAAATCCATAAAGTGAACCATCAGAACATTTTTCTTGTCTTTCCTTCCGATCCAACGAAAAATCATGAAGTGAACCTTCAAAACATTTTTCTTGTTGGTCCTCTCGATCCAACGAAAATGCATTAAATGAACCTTCAGGATACTCTTCATGTTGGTCTTCCCGATCCAACGAAAATTCGTAAAGTGAACCTTCAGAACACTTTTCTTGTTGGTCCTCTCGATTCAACGAAAATTCATTGAGTGAAACTCCAGAATATTTTTCTTGTTGAACTTACCGATCCAACGAAATTCAAAAAGTCTTCAGAACACTTTTCTTGTTGGTACACCCGATCGAACGAAAATTAATGAAGTGAAAAATTCAGAACACTTTTTTGTTGATTCTTTCGATCCAAACAAAAATTCATAAAGTTAACCTTCAAAACACTTTTTTTGTTGGTCCTCCCAATCCAACCAAATTTGATAAAGTTAACCTTCTGAGCACTTTTTATGTTTGTCCTTCCAATTCAACGAAAGATTCATAAAAAGAACCTTCAGAACACTCTTCTTGTTGGTCCTCCCGAGCCAACGAAAATTCATAAAGTGAACCTTCAGAACACTTTTCTTGTTGGTCCTCCCGATCACACGAGAATTCTTTGAATGAACCTTTATAACATTTTTCTTGTTGGTACTCCCAATCCAACGAAAATTCGATAAGTAATGCTTCAACATCTAACCAGAGTAATTAAATTAGAATCACCTTGCCCTAAAGAAGTCTTTCCTGCCTGCAGAACATCAAACCAGGAATATCAATGAAAAATTAATTACTTCACTGCATCATCGAGGCCGATTCCGGACACCAGCTTCTTTTATGGTGGCTTCTCAAAGTTTACCGGGGGATACAAAATGAAAAAAGAAAAAAAACCAAAACCATCTCACGTTTTCTTCGGGCCGGCATGCAGCAGAGGGTCTTCTGGGGGCCCGCAGTTACAGAATATCGTCTCGCCCCCTCGAAAGGTTTTCCCCTCGAAGGCTCGTTGTTTTATGACGAGAGGGAAAAAAGAAACTCGGGGCCTTCCAAAAGAGCCATAAAACTAATTAGCTACTAATCGAGAGATAGCGCTTGGTCCTGGGTGGGTGGTGCAAAAGAAGCCTTTCCATTTGCCTTAGGCTAGTTCGTTCCTCATTTTCTGTCAAACTGGACAGGAATTCAATTTAGAAAATCTCGATAACGATTTTTTGGTTTGTTAAAATGGAAAGTTAAGGGATTAAATAAGTTTTTGAAAAAGGGTGTTAACTTAGTTAATTTTCCAAAACTGACTTTCAAAATTAAGCAAAGCACCAATTGACATCAGGATAGACTCAATGTATTTTCCTACGGTTTCCACCTTCTCTAGAGGAAACCTGGAAATAATTTCTTTCCGTGCACCCACGCCATGTTACCTACTTGTTTCTACCTTTTTTGCTAGACTATTTTTTCTCGCTGGAATTTTTCCTCTTTTCTCAATCAAACAAACGACCATTACACGGAAGCCCCTTAATTAGAGATAAGTAATCGACAAGGTGCAAAACATTAGCTGCAGGCAGAAAGAGATAGTAAAATAAAAGAGAAAGAGAGTCATTAATTTAGAAGAGGGAGCCACACTGTTGCTTCAATCAGTGAATCGTTAGAGTAAATTGTAAGGGACATCAAACGCCAAATTATTTAAGGGATCATTGAATAAAAGAGTCGAACTTAATCAGAAAGTGGTTAAGTGAATATAAAAATGGAATCAGGTATTTGTACCGTTTGAAAAGAAGACAGACAAATTTTGAAATTTTTCCGATTTTGCATTTTCAAGCTAAGCTGAAACCCATTTTGCCCGATCAGCTTCCCACGTGCATTGAATGGAGCACCCTTTATCGAGACATCTAGTAAATTGTGCGGAACCGGTTGTCAAAATTTCCCAAAACATGAGCTTTCATCGATTTCGATTTCCTTTTCCTAAAAAACGATACGAAAAAAGAATTAATGGCAAAACAATACCAATCGGTTTGGCAGTTCTACCAAAATGGCTTTGCGGTAAGTCGGGAGTAATTTTTTGGAAGGTCGAAACTAAAAAAAAATCTAAATATATTCGGTTTCAATTCAACAATGACTTAGACATTTATACGTGATTCAACCACCTCAGGACCTTCTCAAAACCCTTGAACAAAATAAAGAGTTTCCTCTCGATTCCGACCACGTTAAATTTTACACGCTCGAAAAGCAAATAATTTCCAGTTCATGCACGTTTACAACCCCTCAACCAATCAACTGGCATTTATAACCCCGTGTCTGTCAGCGTTTAAAATGAGGGCTCTCCGAAAGAAAAGAAAAAAACAAACCTAAAAAGAAATGAGTTTTTCCAGCTCAAATGTTGCCGATATTGCCGTGATAGAGATCTCTGAGCTTGGCCTTTGACGATGACAAGGGAAACGGATCACAGAAAAAATAACAGCAACGTAAAAACGGACTCCAAATCTCATCAACGTGACAGGTCTAGTTGGAGGTTTTTTTACCCCGCAAATCGAATTCCTGCCAACAACTCATTGCAACATTTTTTTTTCTGTTTCCCAATAATTCCTGGCTCCTAGAATTGGTCCGATGGTTCTGGCGATAGATTTGAAACTTTTTTTTTATCTAGCTTCGACCCATCATCGAACCTCCGATACAGATCAGAACGATACAGTGGAAATATTTACACATCGCTTAACTCAATTAATTTTTCCTTCATACATTCAGGCAGTTTTGGAACAGCATTCTATGGCTGGAATATTAGAGTTTTTTTTTAATTGAAAAAGCTGCTTCAAATGATGAAAGATTCCCAACAAAAAAAAACAATGACGAAACTGAAAGAAACAAAAATAAACCACAGTTTTGGCAGTTTTAACAAATCACAGATAGTAGAAAGTGTTCTGATCTCAAAACCAGATCCCGGTTTAGAAAAAAATAACAAAACTCTGTTCAATTCAAATTCTTCTGGGATTAAAAATGACTTTAGAAAACCTTCAATGATGTATTAGAAATTTTTTTATAGAAGCATCGTGGATGCTTCAGCGAAAAATCTCCCTTTTTCGTATCAAGGAATTAAGAGGAATAGAGAAATTTAAACCAATAGTGTCAAATTGACACTTCCAGATCTGGCAATAGTTGCAAAACCTGTTCCAGGTATTGTTGTAGGATCAGAGTTTTGAAAATTTATGCTTTAGTATAACCACTGATAAGCTGATACAACTTACCCTGCGTAGGGGAAAAATATTCATCGTCTAGAGCTCCTGGCGCCAACTAGCTCATCATTCTCTAAGCTTCGTTTCCCGATCATGTAATGATACCAATAGCTAAATTTCGATTTTTTCGTAAATCATTCAATTTTCATTTGACAATTCGAAAATTTTTAAGGAAGAGTTATGTAACTCAGTTAGTTTAAATTTTAGTTTCAATGTAGTGGATCAATTCCATTCTTATTGAAGAAGAGTGTATGATATTTTGAAAATTTTATCCAAAGGGGAAATTTGAAGAAGTTTCAGATGAACTAAGAAGTATATTCTCTAATAAAATGCCTAGACTAAATCGTTCACCAGAAGATACGTTTTTTAAAGAACTGCGATTTTTTTCTCAATAAGGTAAAGAAAATTTTCGCTTTGGAAGTTTTAAATCTTTAAATTTTATGCATTTGATAAAATTAATTTAAAAAAAACTGTAAAACTTTAATTCAATTATATTATGAAATTATTTTTCAATTTGAATATCCTATTAATTGGAATATTTTTTTTAATATGAAGAATTGAATTTCATATGTATGAACGTTTCAAATTTTGTTCCTCAAATTTCAAAGCTCAATGAATCTAGTACATTTCAACCGTCGGGACCTTTTTTCACTGGGAGGAAAACATAACAAAAATTGAACACCATAGCAACTTATACTTTTGCACGCAGAAAAATTGAAGCAGGCTAAAAATTCTTGGTAAATAATGAAATTTCTATATATTTTTCTACGTGTCATTAGAAAACGTGGAGTTATTTTTGAATGCTAGCGCCCCGACAAAACCAGTGTATTAATCACTTACTAAGCAGTTAAGACACGAACCTTTGGTTGATGGAAATGTGGTGCAGAGTTATATCAGTTTGTCAGTGGTATAACATTGATTGAATTGATAATTCAAGTTCTTAATTCATTATGAGCACTAAATCCAATAATCTCGATCGAATTTCTATTACTGCATTAGACATAGTAAGTAGAATTGATTCCTTTTTTCAGCCTATTGAACTAAAACTTCTGAACTAAAGACTAAGCATTGGCCCGAAAGGGCAGACTTCTTCCGTCGTGTATGCCACATCTGACTTTTTCATACGCTGTTCTAGAGTCTTTGTTATAGATCTGCAGGGAGTTTCGGTATTTGTTTTTGATGAGTTGATAAAAGTTTGGCAGGATGATTGCTGAAGTTCAAGTCTTCTTTAGGATTAGTGTCGTTCCAATATTAAAATGATGGAACGTTTCTTGTAGTTCCTAGTGAGGAGTCTCTGGAGCCACCGTTAGCGAGTGACCTTATGGTTTTTAGTGAAAGATTTTTAGTCAGAAGATAGATAAAGGGTAATTGACCGCTCTCGGCCTTCAGTGTTGGGATTTAACTTGATCTGAAGGCGGAGCTGATAATTCTGACACATTCATTGTACAGTGGTTCTAGCTTAACAAGCTTAACAAGTTGTTAAGCTAGGGTAACAAATCCGATCCTATGAAGAGAAGAGGGGATAAGCCAGCCGCGAAGGATCCGGAAGAGAGAGTCACGATGAGCTAGGCTGGTTGTGTTGGTTAAAATACGGAGCATACTGATTTTGTTGACGGCATTTTCACGGATTTTGTTTAGATTGCATATCAAATTTAGCCGGTCGTCGATCCAAACGCCCAGTAGGCGGGGGTAATTTATCCCACTAGTCCCAGTGGAATCATTTCGCGATCGAAGTAGTCATCGGGCTGAAGTTAGAAGCTATATGTTGCACATACGGAAATTTTTATCAATGCAATGACAATGCAGTTACATCACTAGAACTGGTATGAAATTTTCTTTTTTTTTGCATATAATTTTTTTTGCCTAAACCTTACGATAACATACTCAAAATCCAGTGCAAAGCTGAATTAAGGTGTAGGAATTGTATCAAAAATCCGAATTGATGAAATGTTTGATAAACAGCTACCTTTGAAAATTCGTCATAAATTATGTATTTCGTATTTTAAAAAATCTGAAGATGCCAAAATGTGACAAATTACGTCAACTATCCAATTCATTTCTTGAAATTTTTCTACTGTAACAGGAACAGCTTTGGCGGTTGATTGATTGATAAGTACGGGTTTTACACAACTTTTTTACATTTTTTGTGACCATGATCTTAAAAAAAATTTGATAAAAATTTCCGTATGTGCAGCATATAGCTTCTAACTTCAGCTTTCTCATGCACTAAGTGAATTTTTTTTTTCGAGCACTGATCAACAGATTTATAGAAATTTTCCTGAAGCATGTTTTTTCATAAAAAATTTCTTGGACTTAACATAACTTTAAAATAATTGATTGTAGCTGAAAATTGTCTGAGAAACATATTTGAGTCACATTATAGGCTTTTCAAAACTATAAGTCATTTGACCGCTCGCGGTATGAATAGGTACAGTACCGTTCATAATTGTATAGATGTTTGAACTTAGAGGAAATAGAGGCAGGTTTGAAAAGGCTAGATGCAGTTAAATCATCTGGTCCTGACGGAATACCAAACAGATTTTTAAAGGCTTGCTGCAATGAGTTGGCACGTCCTTTGGCTCTTCTGTTCAATTCATCGTTACATTCGGGATTATTCCCGTTTGTTTGGAAATTGTCGCGAGTTACTCCCATCCACAAAAAGGGATCCAGAAATATTGCTGAAAATTACAGGGGTGTAGCAATATTATCTGCTTTGCCAAAATTTTTTGAGAAGTTGGTTTATCATCGGCTATATCCAGCGGTAGAGAATAGAATTTCGCCCCATCAGCACGGATTCTTCAGAAAAAGATCGGTGGTAACAAATCTTTGCGAGTTCACCACTCGCGTATTAGATTGGATGGTCAAGGGATTCCAAGTAGACTGCATCTACACCGACATGTCGAAGGCCTTTGATGTAGCAGGAATCAACGAAATTTTGGATGCATCAGCGCGAATCGGTATTAGAGGTAACATCCTACCTTGGATCGAGTCTTATTTGGTGAATAGACAACAGTACGTGTCTGTAAATTATGTGTGCTCGGCACCCTTTGAAACGTCTTCCGGAGTGCCTCAAGGCAGTCACTTGGGACCTTTGCTTTTCATTCTTCTTATGAATATTTTGCCGGACTCCCTTTCGGATGCTTTCGTTTTGATTTACGCAGATGATGTGAAACTGTTTTTGCCAGTAAAAAGGGTGTTCTCTGAGTTTATAATCAGAACCAAGCTGAAAGTAAACGATTCAAAATGCGCAGCAATATCTTTTACACGAAGCAGTACACCGATCCAGTTTACGTATTCCCTAAGTGGTGAAAGTATTGCAAGAGTAACCTGTATTAAGGATTTAGGCATCAAATTGGATTCTGGATTGAGTTTCAGGGATCACATCAGAAGTGTAGTAGCAGATGGGCTCGCTTTGTCGTGAGTCGTCGGGAGTCGTGAGACGTTTCGCTGGAGAATTGAAGGACCCATACACCATCAAAAGCTTATACGTTAGCTTTGTGCGATCGAGGTTTGATTTTGCGAGTACAGTTTGGAGGCCCATGTACCAAACACACATAAACCGAATGGAAGCTGTTCAGAAGTGTTTCGTCAAATTTGCAGTGAGGAATCTTGCCTGGGGGGAGAGTTTACCGGATTATGAACATTTATGTTACCTGCTAGATTTGGACCTGTTAGAAAGTCGGCACCGCATAAATGATTTAACCTTTTTTCTTAAGGTAGATAGAGGCATGGTGGACTCAACGTTTTTATGTTCCCGCTTGACAGCAAACACAAGCACTTTGACATTTAGACGACGCAGGCGTTATGCGCTTGACCATCGCAGGACGAATTACAGCCGCAACGAAACAAGTTTTCCGTTTTATGAGGGAGGTGAATAATATTAACAGTGTAATAGATCTCAATTTAAGCATCCCGACAATCAAGAAGCTCTATGTGTTATATTTAAGAAATCAACTCTATGTAAGATAATTTTAAGTAGTTCGGATGACGGGCTTGGCCCATATATCCTTAAATAAATAAATAAATAAATAAATAAATTTGAAGCATGCGCACTGTCACTTCGACTTTGAACTTCCATAACTTTTTACTCTGATTATATTTTTTGATCATTTTTTTGCGTTAATAGATCAACTATCACATTGTTATATCACGAAATTTGAGCTTTCTGGAGTTTGTGTGGCCTGAGAAACACTAATTCTACGAAAATCGGACCTTTTGGATATTTCTCATTCAAACTGCAATATCTCTGAAACTACACGACATTTTTTATTGAAATTTTGCAGAGTGATTGTTGAAATATAAAACTAGCATGTCTGAAGTTTTTGAAAAGTTGTATCGATGAGATCAAAAATTACGCGAGGTGCAATATTTCAGGCATGGATCTAGAAATGCAATTTCTATAGAATTTTGGACGAATGTTTCCATAGGAAAATCATATTCTCTGCATAACAACCAGTAAATCTATTTCAACCAAAAAATCAAAACAATATCGCGAGATTCTGATTTCAAAACACAAATGGCTCATTTATTCCATTTTTTCTTTTCTTCATTGCTTGTGCCAGACATTTTTTGTCTGATTGGTGGAGGAAACGATATTGTTCTCATGAATCGTCCAAAATTCTATAGAAATCGCATTTCTAGGTTCAGGCCTGAAATATTGTACCTCGCGTAACTTTTGATCTCATCAATAGAACTTTTCGAAAACTTCAGACATGCTAGCTTTATATTTCAACAATCACTGAGCAAAATTCCAATAAAAAATGTAGCGTAGTTTCAGAGATATTTCAGTTTAAATGAAAAAAGTCCAAAAAGTTCTATTTTAGTAGAATTACTGGTTCTCAGACCACACAAACTTCAAAAAGCTCAAATTTTGTGATATAACAGTGTATTAGCTGATCTATCCAAGGCAAAAAAAATGATCAAAAAATATCATCAGAGCAAAACGTTATGGAAGTTCAAAGTCGATGTGACAGTGCGCGTGCTTCCAATTTCTATACAATTATGAACGGTACTGTATATACAAAGTGTCGGTATGTTTAGTGTTAATTTGAGTTTTGACTAGTATCTTTTATGAAACATTTACCTTTCCAACAAAAACTCAACCTTCAATTGATGTCTGGTTGATAGAATATAGAAGAAAATAAAAAGATTTTTTTGAAGCATTTTTTTTACTTTCCGACAGAAAACTGACCCCTTTTCGAAAAGAGTTGCCATCGTTTTTGATAAAAACTCGTGCCGGTACCAAATATAATCAACAAAAATATTGTTTTATAGATGAGGAATGCTCAGTTTGGTGAAATTTGCAATCCTGTGCAGTGCAAAACTCTCTAAAAGACTTATTTGAGCGCTTTTTTCTGTTTTCCAACCCTGCGATTGGATCTGATTTTTGAACAACACGCTAACTTTTGGCTAACCCTTAAAGGCGTAAAATTGACCCGTTATTAGGAACCTCCACGATCTGCCACTTAACGAGCTATTTTGTCGGGTCAATATTGCCTTTTATTTCTAATGAAAAGTTCCGGAGAAGTGAAAAATGGGGAAAAAGAGAAAAACACTCTTATCGGCGAAAACTAAAAATGGCATATACGTTACTTCGGCCTATCACGGCAGAACAGAATCCAATCAAACTGAAAGTGATAAGTTTTTTTTATTATAAATCTTTAAACAGCTATTTTTATTTACTCCCCAAGCGGGGTGAATACAGACATTGGCAAATAAATCGAGGAAAACGTTCACTTGAGCTTCTATCATAATAAACGTGGATTAATACGTTGTTTTTCGTTTCTTTTTTAATCTCGCATACTTATATTCGTACAAATTCAATGCTGGTAAAGTTCTGTAGGGACAAAAGTTAACGAATGTCTTTTTTGTATTTTTATTTCTAGATTTCCAGCGGAAGCTGAAAGCGATTATTTTCTGGGAGAGACTTAAAAATCAATTTTCTTCCGTTTTACATTGTTTATTTTTTTCGTTTATAGAGGATTCTAGATATTGTTATGTTCATTTTCGGTTAATCCAATGATAAGTGCGCCAAAGACATTCTTGTTGAAATGTGTCGCAATTTTACGCAGTTTTAGTCAATTGTCTTTCTTTTTTTGCCAAAATCATGTTGGAAATATTCTTAATCATAGAAAAAATTTGCAGACACGGCACATCACTATTTGCAGTGTTTCCAAACGACACTTCTCATGGTTTAAATTTTTTTTTCTGCTTCAAATATCCAAATTACGTATTACATTATGTGATTTGATATCTGTTACTTCAATGCTCTTTTATATCTACTCCTTATCATATGATCTTCTTTAAAATTAACATAGCATAATATTTATCAAAACACGAATGCTTAAGTTCTGGTCAAATTAAATTAGAGCATCAACAATATGCAATAAATTATGTACAGCAAATCTGATTCATAAAAACTTCATATCAAAAATCCTTTTTTAAACAAAAAGGATTTGAAAACTCTCAATTTACGTAGGGAATTGAAGTAATTTGTATTCCATACATGAATTCACTTTATTAATTCAAAGGACGCGTATTCAACATCTGTAAATAATTTTTGAGACTTTGATAAGGGCTTAAACAATATTTGACACCTTTTTTTTTTTTAATTATTTAATAGTTAGCTTCTATTTGTGATCTTGATTTCAAAATCAGAAATGAAACATTTTTAACATTTGAGTGTAACCAATGTTTATTAGTACATATTATCAATTTTTCATTTTGTTTTTTTTTCTTAGTTCTAATATCTGGTTTAAAATTTTCTTTATTTGTTTTGAATCTTGGTTCAAATTTTTTTTTTGAGACTATTTAACCTTATAGAGACCGTGCATTACCCCATTTTGTTAAAACTAGCTCCATAAATTTCATATTTATAGGCCTAAATCATGGTTGAATAATTTCATCAAAGTTTTTCTTCGACTTTGCAAATAAAGTGAATGAAACCGGTATAAATCCGAGTTATTTTCAACGAAATCCGGGCAACCGGGTTGGACCGGACCATTCTCAAAATTCGTTTCTAATATCCGGACATACCCGGGTAATAACTGGCAATCTGACAAGCTTTGGGTGAATCTGTTTTAAAAAATGTTTGAGTTGCCTTGATCCTGAAGAAAAAATGACTATTTTCAGCAATATTCTATCCCATTCCATTTTGCCTGTTTGTAGAGGATTTTAACGAGCTTGGTCATTGCTGCCGTAATCTGGTAAACTGACGTATGCGCCAACATTACCGATTTGTGTTTTTTGCAGTTACACGATAGAAGATACCAATCTCAACCTAATAACATAAAAATATGTTAAGAAATGTTTAAAAAATACCAACATAACATTATGAAAACAAAATGACGTATGTGCCATTTCTACTCAACGTAACGTAAGTTTAATAAAAAAATATGTTTGCAACGCATTGATTACGTCTCAAAGCAACAGTGAGTGTGAGGATCATAATAAAAGACTGTCTTTGTCTAATTCATTAATTGTACGAATCAAAATTACTAGTAAATTACTAGTAATTAATCACCCGTCGGCGTTTATCGTCCTGGCGAAGGCTGCGCTGGAGTATGAAGATCCTCTTCTTATCCAGGGAAAGGTTCCAATACTCTTCAGTTATTTTAGTTCTCCTCACTGTGAGGATCACATTATGCTTCCGTTTCCTGTTTTCCACAGATTCCAAATGCTTCGTTTCACGCTCCGTAAGTCCAGGCACCCATTCATTTACCGGATTATCCTCAGGCTCACTCTCACTGCTACCGTACTTAGCTATGAACTCCATTTTTTTTGGTTCGGATACAGCTTACCATCCACGAGCCGCGAATATTTGACTGATTGTGAAAGAAAATATCTGGAAATGGTTCGTCGCATGCTACGATGGATGTACACTCTAAGAAAATTGTACATAAATAGTGGTACCGTAAAAAGTACATACTTTGAAGTTCGACAACTTTTACGTAGAATGAGTTTCAGAAATTACATACTTTGTCAGTTCTTTCTGTTCTACAAAACCCTCTCTGTAGAAAGAACTGCAATTTCAGGTAATTTGTAGTTGACCGCGTTTTGCTTCTCACTAGCACCACCATCTATGATTTGCATCCTACTTGAGCGCACGCAATTACTTCTGCAAAACTGCCCGAAAGCCTCACGATTCTGATTTAACCAGATTTGCTGACCTGATTTGCTAACTATTTATTGCTTCTACAGGATTTTTAACTTCTTCGGCCAGTCGGCTACTGAATCCCATAGACATCCAGTCCCAGATTCTCACCTCAATGACACCAGCTCAAGCAACTGTCCCGGAGTGGCCAAACAGCGTGTGGCCAATTCAACAGGATCCCCAGCGAAAAACTGAACAAACGAAGACAGTTTGCCAAAACAAACAGTGGCCCGGAATTGATGGACGTGATTATCCAATCGAAAAAAATTACTAGGTCGATAGATTTAATTTTATAGTTAATGGACAATAAATAAGCAAACTCAAAAAGAATTTGAATAAATTTGAAATAAAATATCCCTGCTTCTAAATCTCTAATTTGAATTCAGAAATTTTTCTTCTTTATATGTGATTTTTACATATTTTTCAGTTCACAGAGCTCTACTTTCTTTTGCGTACTTTCTACATACTGGTACGTGCAGCTTTTGCTACATAATTTTTCGTACCATCATTTTTACATACTGGTGGCTTTCTGCACTTACGGGTTGTTTTGACTTCTTTCACTTACTTTTGTGTAGGATTTTCTAAGGGTGACATCATTTGGTCTTGGAAACAGTGAAAAATAATAGCTGTTTCCACATCAAAATGACGTTGGTATCATAACTTCCGTTAATAAACCTTTTTCCACAAATCATGTATTTGGCCATGTTTTTTCATCGTTTAAACGCATAGTGTACAGATTGAATATTGGAATTTGCTCGGAGGCTCAATAAAAAAAACGTTTTTTGCAAAAAAGGTTCGTACTGAAAATTTTTCTCGCTGGCGCATACGTCAGATTGCAGATTACGGCAGATTGTTCCTCTATTTTCAGTAATAGACTCCCTACCGGCTAATCGCGTTTTTCACCCCATAAGGAAGATAAGCAATCACATTCAAGTATCCATTCTACTGGTGCCACGTAAAAAGTACAATGTAATTTCTTGGGGTAGCCAGAAGTTAGTGTGAATATTGATTGAAATTTACTGATTTTTCCTGATTTAAAAAAAAATTAATGAAAGATGAGTTAATGATTGAATCATCAAACAAAACTGTAATAAAATAGTTTAACCCGTTGAACCGACGAAGTACGTTGTTCCTTTCAGATGATATTAGAGTAGTGTTTTTCGAGGCGTTTTCTGTTCCTATACTCTGCCTTTGTTTTTGAAATCTTAGCATATTATTATTCCAGATTTTTTTCCTTCGCTGTGTGTTTGACAGAATAACCTGGCATCGCATCATACAAATTAAAAATGTCTTTTTTTCAAAGGGTGAAAAATCTGTAGTATTTTTTACAAAATCTCAAAAATCCATCTTCTGTACCAACAATATCTGTACCGCAAAAAATCAAAAAATCTGGTTTACTAGATAAAGCTGTACTTGTGGTCATTATGATCACTGCTGGTTTGATATTTTTCTTCAAAAAATGAATGTCCAAAAAAACGTTTTTAGTAGCGCGTTTTTCTCGCCTACCAAAAAACTGTGTTCGATCATAGATTTCTCCTTTACACAATAGTGTCCAATAGAATTTTCCAGAGAAGGGAATTCGCTTCATCAGCAGATGTTAATGCTCTTGCCCACTCTTGTGTGTAGAGGATCTCACTTTTGTTAGCAGTGCGATTTATCTCTCTCCGCACAGCTTGGGGAACAGTAGAAAGAAAATTGCACTCTCTTTCACCGAACAAGCCAAACTGAAGAAAAATGCCAACCATGAGTGTACGTAAACCAAAGAAAAAAGTTATGAAAATTTGTTCGAAAGGCGCCCCTGCCCCATTAAAATCGATTATAATGAAATGAATGAGAAACTATTTTGAATTTTTCACTCTCCTGTTTTCTCGTTAAGTGGTGAATATCGGTTCGTTAAAGTACCTATATCTGTTTTCAGAGTAATGGAGGTTCAAAATTGAAGTGATAGAACGCGTTCTATCCATTTCTATGGAATAATGAACAGCATGTCAAGAAAAAACTTCAGTTATGTGATATTTTTATAAATAAAATAGTTTCGAGAAATACTTCATTAGATAAAATTGTCCAAATATTCAGCTCTCCGATTATCAGTTTATATCTTATCGAGACGATTATTTCAAATAAAATAGCATTCATCCTCATATAATTTAGTTTTTTTTACCATGGACAAGTAGTTTCAACTTTAAGCATAAGGTCAAAAAGTGAAAACATATCGTACCAAAAGTTACCGAAGATCGACAAGCTGAAACGTTTTTTCAACCATTGCTCCCGTAATTCCATTATCATCCCAATCTTGACAGACAAGCCCATTCGCGGCAAATCAGAGTCGATAATGGTTGCTGGTGGTTGTACTGACAGACCTCGATTATGGGATGTCCTTAAGTTACGTAAAGTGTCATGGGTTTTGTTGTATGTACCTTTTTTTCAATTTTCTTTAAGTTCGGATTTAAAAATTATGAAAACTTTCATGAGAATTTTCATTTTGATAGAAGATTCATTGGAAAAGCCATTCAACTCTAGATGCAACTAATTTGGCTTGACTTTTTGGCTCTGAAACGTAACGAAACGATGAACATCAATTTTCATCACTCGTCCTATGAGCTGGTGTTGAAATCTGGCTCCCTCTAAAAAAATATAACAACAGTATGTTCCCGAGAATGCAACCGATGAGCTTACACTTTTCCATCTTTTTTTTTTTTGCTTTTTTTCAGATAACCCCTGAATCGGTGCAAACAAGCCAACATGAGCTTCGAGGTTAGGCTCCAGCGATGATGGCGAATAGACGACTAAAGCAGCAAATGGAAACCGGAAAACCGGAAGCGGAAATCGATCACTTGATTTGATTGGCCCCGCGTCTTCTCTGAAGTTGTCTGCTTGCCGGATAACTGGGAAGGAAAACACTCAAGGAATAGAAAAAAAAAACTCTTGGCAGCATCCGGTTTTTGCAGCTCGTGAAGAACCGGAAGAGACAAGCTGACAAGTTTTCCAAAAGGGGGCAAATGTACACACAGTTATAAGAGCAAAAGGGGAAAGGGAAAATCGCGTGGGTTACAAGCAGTAAAAAGAAGGTGTTGTGCAATGTTTCTGCAATCTGCGATGGTGGAGGTAAATGTGGCACTTTCTGAGGTTTCCCGCGATGCGGAGGAAAATTTCTAACGGGAAAGTGTTTATGTGATAGAAAAAAGAAAAGTGAACCCAAAGGGTGAGGAAAATTTCAAAAACATCTCCTACCAAGTTCACGTGTTTGTTCCATAAACCCCGTAGATCAGCCTAATCCGGTTGTGCAATCGTGTGCAGTTTGACGAGAAAATAAAGTGGAAACGATAAGCCGGGTTTTTTCGCTAGTTTTCTTCTCGTGTCCGCCCGCCATCATTCCCATTTGGAGGTGGGGAAAATCCGCGCTGCTGCTCCTGTTTGTTCGAAAGGGATGAGAAGGTACGTACGGGTGTCACACTATTTAACGAGTTAGTTGACGCAGCTATGGTGGCTAAGGTTATTGTATACTTTCAGAATTGTTATTAAATAGTTTTTTTTTTAAGTTATTTTAAGCGAAACAGTAAAAATTCAAAGATATTCCGATATGAGGGAAAAAAGGTGATTTTTGATCCCATTTTCTTATCTTCACCACATCTTTTTTTTTAAATAAGTAACTCGCCGCCTTTTACGATTCTAAAAGCATGTAATTTTAATGCCAGAATAATTAGAATGATACTTGATCTCGTACATAAATTAGAATCATCTACGCAGAGCGGAAAACTTGATCCTTTATAAAAGGATACTTGATCCTTCATTCAGGACGCTTCATTTTTGCCAAAAATTTGCCAAAGCAAATGGAAAGATAATGGGTAGATAGACTATTTCTTGAACCCTATCAAATTTTTTAAAAATCTAAGATATTGAGAATTTAAAAGTTTTTCTTCAAACCTATTGTCATAGCTAATTTTCCGGCGAAATTTGATATTTTTTAGATAAAACCAATCTTCTTACACTTTTTAATCAAGCAATTATTGGATAAACAATGGTTTTTGGAGAAATATTAGTTTCATCGTGCTAGATTATTATCATGATTTATTTACTTGAAAAAACATGTCTTTTTGACTTAGGGGATCAATAGAACCCCAAGATAACATTTTAAAAACCCACCTCTGCTCTGAAATTAAGACACTATGAAGTTGGAAACATTTGAAAATAATGAAAAAGATGTTTAGGTTACATTTTGTAAAAATTTTCATCAAAATTTGAATAAATTTTTCTAGGACATCAGATTTTTGTTAGACTTTTCAGTTACGAGATATAGCTGAGGGATTACGTCTATCCACAGTGGTCGAAAATGTAAATTTGCATATGCTGAAATATGATTGTTTTGCATTACACGTTATCTACATTGAAATTTCTTTCATCCAAACATTTATTTCTATGATTTCAGCTTGTAGATTTTTGTAGTATTTTTTACCCCTAAATGCATGCAGCATCTTTATTTTCAGGAAAATTAAAATTAGTTTTACAGAACAAAACATTTCTGAAATTGGTGTTTTCATGCGTAATGGTCTTCAAGCCATGAAAAATTTATAAAAAAAAAACTTACAAATTTTATACAATTTCATCAAAAACGAAGTTTGTTGCAAGTTTTACCCCATTTTCTGAGGAGGGTGAAAATCGCATGTTTTTATAAAATCAAAAATAATTAAAGAAACCAATAATTTTTCTGACTAGGCCAGGGACTAGTTTGAATGTTGGTGAGACATCAACATCAAAATTTAAGCTTTTGATGCATTAGAGGTATGATTAACTATGAACATAAGTTTTTTAGAAGCCATTGAAATTGAAAATTGTTGTATGTTGCCCCAGTTGACGGTAGTTTACTATGTGATGTATAAAAAAAATTCATCACTACTACGTCATCGTGCTTGGCATGAGTTTATTTCACACCAGATTTACGGTATCCAGTAATTTTTCAATTTTTTTCAGAATTCCGAAATTTTTGACAGTTTTTCAAAATGTATTTTTTTATGTCAATATTAATTTTGTAAAATTATCTTTGAATTTGAAAATTATGATAAAATTGGTAATGTTATTGAAATTTTCTAAAGTAAAATGGTAAAATGACGCAATTTGACATGACTTTTGAATAAAAGTAATAGAAAAAGGATAGCAGAAAACCGTCACAGATTTTCTGAATAAAATCACAGAAGTCATATTTTCTTTTCGACAAAACACAGAATTTTTTTCGGCAACCTTGGTTAGGCGTAATGTGGGATTGAACGCATATGCTATTGAATTGGAATGAAGTTAATATACCAAAAATTTTGTCTTAAGTTTTGGAGGTTTGGTAATTAATTTACGGCGTTATGCAATTAGTTGT
>NC_073692.1:376073807-376171924 GCF_029784155.1 Uranotaenia lowii | reverse complement strand
TTGTGCTTGCGCTGTAGCCTACATAATGGCGCATTGTTTATGAGACTATGATTCATTTTCACTCCACGCGTTGTGAAGTTTAAAGTAGAGGAGAAACAATAAATAGTAAAACCACATATTGAAAACTCGTTAAAGTTTAATTGAACAACAGATCTTACTATTAATGACACAAAGAGTGAGTACAAATATATATAATAAAGTAATGTTAGAAACTGTAGTTAGAGCATGATCGACTGAAAATCCAAATATCATATAGATATTTACGCAAAATTAATTAATTCGAAGTTTCTTGTTGACTAAAGACAAGAATGTGAAATAAGAAGAGCAACAGGTGTGCACATTACACCCTTTTTTTATTTCGTTTAACAATTAAATTTTAGCTTAACTATTTTTTCCTTTTTTTTTCTTCCGAGAGAAAGGGACATGTGCGGGGCACCATTGTGTGAGTGAGTTCAACCACGTGTTCTCTCTAAACAAGCAGCCATTAGCTCAGTCAGGACGCGGCAGTTAGACAGTCAACGCGAAGATCGGTTTAGCTATTCAGTGTTTCGCGGTGGGTGATTTCTAGAGGATATCCATATTGCACAATAACCTTTCCCTTCGGTATGTTTCATAATTGTGGTCCAGGCACAGCTTTATAGTCGGGTTTTATTTGGGTTTCATCATCCATGATAACACAACCCGATTTCTTGGTAAGAAGTTTGTCGGACGGTTTTCGAGCCCTTGGTTTTACGGATTAAGCCGGTTGGTACTCTTTTTGGCTGCTCCTGCTTCCGATGGGTCTGAAGTTCGTTTATAGTAATCCTTGATTTTATTGTCCATTGTAAGGTCAGCAGGGCCAGGTTTCCTATCGCGTTTCGGGAATCTGCGAAAGTAGAGGAAAAGTTCATATAACGCCCCATATGGCTAATACGCGCCACCCTTGTTTTGAAGAATCTGAAACATTTTAAGCCTGCAAAATATTACCAGTTTGTTTTAAATGCTGTGAGTGGTCACGGCAAGTATGAATTTTTCCTTAAAATGGTCCTGTGTCGTGATAATTTCACAATTTAGGATTTTCTTCATTCCGATCTAAATTTTAAAACACTTTTAGTAAGGTGTCACCAAGCAGAGAAAACCGAATAAGACAATATTTTCTGACACATTGATAGAGGAGAATCTAAACTATGATTTTATGCTAAAAAATCATACTGAACTCGCTAAGGTATGCTTTCTTTGGGTATGTTCTATCACGGCCCATGCGCTCGTTATAACGCGCCAATCGTAGTAGGCTGAAAATAGCATTAATTTTTCCAAATGGCAATATTTTATTAAAAATTAACAAAAAGTCTAAAACTATATTTTGAGTGTAAATTCAGCCAAAAAAAATCTGTTTTTCCTTTTATTTTTAAATTTAGATTAGACCATTTTGATTTTCTTTTCAGTTAAAGTGTCTGTAAGTATTGGTGTGTTTTCGGTCTTCGGCTACTCTCGGGTGTGTTCGGCTGCTAGGCGCGTATTGAATACACAGCGGCGCGTATTTGCAACACAGTTTTATTCTGTGGCTTTGAATATGGTTTTTAAAAATCAAGTTTTTGAAGCAACTATAGCAATTTGAGTAATAAAAAACCATAGGCATTTGTAGAAAACACTTTTCTTCAACGATTACACCCATTTTCAACACAATTTGTACGTGGCATACATGGCCTGGCTTCGACCAGACCGAACTGAACGCCATTCGAAAAAATTAAAACAGCAGATTTTGAAACTCATGTTATCCGAATGCAAAACCGAAAAAACATAAATAATTCAATGGAATGTACTGGTTGGATTATAAAGTACTGATTCTGATTGATAAATTTCACAAATTCCGTATACAGTTGAAAATATTTGCAGATTATATTTAAGTGACACGAAAAAATGCTGAAGGCGTTCAGTTCGGTCTGGTCGAATCCCGACCACATAGAAAATCAGCGATTCGCTTAGGTGGCGCATAATAGGGCATGTTCCCCTACACTGTTCTCCATACTTTCTCAACACGGTTTGAACCGCTTCGGGTTACCATTAAGCATGAATCATCCACAATCTGGACGCACTGTTTATTATACCATGGCGCTCCTAGTGGTCGAATCTGGAATTTTTTGACAGTACTTTGTTCGGAAATATTTCTTCTATCAGTGGTGAAAATTTCATTACGATTTGTTTTGTTTCAAAAAAGCTACACGTGATAGAAGCTGCGAGACGAAAATTAATTTTGGACACCCACGTCAAAAACCCGATGTGGTCTGGTTCAAAAATCGCGAAATCTGATTTTGGGAGGCTTCCTGAATAAAAATGTTACAAAGCCACTGGTCGGGGTGATGTCCCCATCAAGTTCAAATTCGGTTTTGCCAATAACTTTGCAGAAAAGTGTTTGATCTGGCTAGATATTTGGAGCTGCGGATGAAAAACCCCGGTTTTTTGTGAAAAACAAGACCATGGACTCTGAAATGTACAAGGAGGAGTGCCTGAAAAATGTTTTTTTTTTCTTACATTAGATCTCACAAAGTTTTCGCTAGATTTGGCTAGCTGCCACTAGAGCGTAGAGGTACTACAGTGGTATCGGGCCAACTGGTGAATTTTGTCGAAAGGACATCAACCCACCCAACTGCCCTCAATTCCGCCCTATCGAAAAATTTTGGGCAATTGTTAATCAGAAGATGAAGAAGAATGGTAGGATGCCCGAGCAGACTTTTATGGCAAAATTATAGCAAATTTTGCTATCACGCCCTGAGAGCCAAACTTGCTCTCATTTTGCTTGACATAAGGTGGTACACAGCAAAAATGAGAGCACAAATTTTCATACATGGTTAGCAAAGTGATGCCTAATTTTGCTAAAACTGAGAGTTCAATTACACCTCGATTTCTGAGAGCTTGGAAAGCATAATCATGCCAATTTAAGGCATCAAATAAATTTCTTTTATAGCAAAATTTGGCATCAATAAGCTTTCAAACTCAAACTTTTGAAAAACGACGTAGTACGTTCACGTATGAAAATTTGGTTCTCATTTTTTGCTGTGTATCACCATAGCCAATTAAAATGAGCGAAAATTTGATGCTTAAGGCGTGATAGCAAAAATTTCGTGATAGCGTTTTACCGTAAAAGTATACTCGGGATGGGAATCCCCAGGCAGTAAACGTTTGAAATTATACTAATCATCTAAGAACCTTTGTACAGATATCGCATGCAAATATAAGTACACGAAAGTAAACATTTTTTTTAACGTAGTCTAAAATGCTTGAATTGTCTTCACTAAGGCGCTTCTATAGTAAACCCGAGCAGACTTTTATGGCAAAATTATACCTAAGGGATGAAAATCCCGTAAAAAAAACTGAAATCAGCTGTATTGGGATGCATAATCCCCCCTGAAAAAAAAAACGCCTGTATTTATGCAATCATAAGGAGATACTCTAGCTATAATACGAGATAAATATTTAAACCTTATAAAAATCGCCTTTACTTATGCAGCGTGTATAACGTTTATCATGTCGGTTATTTTTTTTACGAATGTGGGGTTTTAATTTTATAAGCAACTTTTATAGAAGTTCACAAATCTTCTGAACTTTTAGGCAAATGACATATTCAATATCAGAACATTTTGAAGCCAAAACTTGTCTACTAAAGGTTTTTAAGTAATAACTTCGAAATATATTTTGTAAATATTGGCTCCTCTACTTATGTATTTGTTATCACTGTTATAATTACAAACCTATAGAAATTTTCACTCAATTCCAAAAGTGTTGATTTTAGTCTTTGTGAAGGCCTAAAAAATGTGTTTTCAAACTAAACCCGATTTGCGGAGCCAGGTTTTTTACTTTAAATAAAAAGGTGTTGAATTAATTCTGGAAAAAAGTTCTAGTAAAATGATTGTCCGAACTTCGAAGTATGAAAATAAAATTTAAAAAATCTAAAAAAATCGTTTGGCATTATTCATTCAAAACTAACAATTTTTTTAACTCATACCCTTTTGGCCTTGGAACCTCATTTTAAGCATATTTAACAAGCAATTTATTAAAGCCGAACATTTTAAATAAGATTGGGGAAATAAGGACTTAATAAGCACTCGGAGCGGATTAGGCATTCGTCTTCACAACGAATGTAGCTATTGTTAAAATAAAAAGAATGAAGCACAATTTTCTGTGTTCCAAATTGTCACTTTTTTCAATCGAAAAGTTACCTCTCTTTCGATCCCACAAAATATTAAAAAAAAATCCACTAGCTATGATTTACTGTTTCAATTTCTAGTCGCATCCGAAATGGACTTTTTTAGTGATTTAAAAAGGTCACTATAAGAAACTCACATAATCATAATACCTTCTTAGTGTTCTCGTTTTGCTCCTTTTTACCATACTGCTAGTTGGCGTTATTTTAAAAATTCTGCTGTTTGTTTACCTTAAAATTGAAGCTCAAATTGTTTTCCTTCACCGTTCTTGGGGAAAAATCTTCCTTTTGAGATCCTGTTGCATGTGCTGGAACAGAAGTCACTCCTCTTTTTAAGGTCGGTTTCCACTTGACAAACGTCTAGCTCGGTCAATTTTTTTCCGGTCATCCCCAAAAGAGCTTGTTCAATGCGTACCACGATGTCTCTTTCCGGAAAATTCGAAGCAATCTATTTTGTTCTCCAGATTGCAGAGCATTGTAAGAACAATAATCCAAACAAGCACTCCGTAATGAACTTCAATGCCTGCAATTTTTGTAAAAGTAAAAATAACATTGACTTTAAATAGTTATTGAAAGACAAAATAGAAAAGTTACTTGCTATAACCAAACCTTCAGATACGACGCACATGATTGAAGTACATTCCCATGGACTTTTCAGCGGTTCCGATTGTATCGTTACAACAGGTCACATTTTCTTGCTTGCACAATCGACCGAAGCTGAGTACCACATTAGCCAGAACTCGAAAGTCCACTGCCTGCCGATGTTGCCACAGATCTGTTTACGGAAACTCTTCCCAACACATTCCGTTACTAGTCCGGAAAGATGTTTCATGATGCTTGAGTTGGTTGGTAGGTTTATTTGCAAACGGGAAACATTCACAGGCCAGTCGGAAACCAAAGCCATTGTTTTTCACGCAATAATTGGCACAAAACAGATAGATTCAGGGTAAAAAATGATCAAAACAAACGTTCGGAACGATTTCTGCGACATACACATAATTTGTTTACGTTGTTACACTCACAAACAAATATACTCAAATTGGGAAATTTAACTTCTCAATGCTAGCTGAGTACCCAATTTGGGAAATATGTTCGGATGCTCAAATTTTTGATAAAATTGTTAAACGTACATGTTGAAAGTATCATGTACACAAGGTTAACGTGTACTCGGAATTTTGATTTCTTTTTCTTCTGACCAAATTTCGTGTGCATCCTGGAAAATGAAAAACTGCGTTCTTCATTTTTCTTTACAACAAAGAATCTGATACACAGAACATGCATTGTAGATACTTCTACGGCCAGGCCAACTATATGATGAAAATGCAAAATATACATGCAGGAACAAGGGATGGAAGAAGCGTGGAGATCCCTGCAAAACGCTTCATAATTCAAAATTGTAAAACAACCAATTTAAAAATAAATTTTTAAAACAACTGTTTGTTACTGGAGAAAAATATTTGAATATGAATCTCATAAATTTTTTACCTGGAATTTTGTTTTCACCAATAATTCAACAATGTGACCATTCCAATCTTGTTTTCCATTTTCCCTTTAAATGAATTACTTATGATTACTAAGGCCAATGACAGAGTGTGCGCGAACCGATGCGTATTGGTGAACGCGGTCAATTCGAGCCGCGTTCTCGTTCACATTTTTTCGCGCACACTATGTCATCGATCTAAGGCGCGGTTAGTAAAAAAAATTATAAAAATAATTGGACTCCTCAGTTATGCCTAATTTTGCTATCAATAATATTTCATGCCAAATTATGCTTGCTGTTTGCTGTTGATACTTAAATTTGGTCTTAGTTTGCTGTCAAATCGAAATTTTCGATGCCTTAATTATGCCTAATTTTGCTGTCGCAGAAAAATCAACAGCAAATTGTGCTCACAGCTTGCTGTTAACAGCACATTTTGGTATCAGTTTGCTATCGATTTGGGCATCAAAGTCTGCTCGGGATGACTCGGGATGCAACAGAGATGAAGAGATTGTGGTACAAAATGGCCGCTGAGGTCAGTGAATAGGGTGTCCAAACTATGATGAGTGGTACTCGACGAAAAGTTCGAAATTTCATCAAAACAACATCGGAATACTTTTTTTTTCTTATTTTTCCATTGAAGTGCAATAAAAACCGTACATTTTGATTAAAAAACATTTTTATTTCGTTTACATAGCTCCGAGATAGACCCTTTTTAATGCGTCCAGATTTTGCGATATCCATGCTTTAAGTTCGACAGCCGAACTCAAATTTATCCTTTTTGTTCGAGGGTTGTTTATTTTCAGGGAATTAAAGGATTGTTGAAATTTTTTGTACCCGGATGTTGCTGTTCCGGTTCATTGCATTGCAATTACAGAGCGGTGGAAAATTTTGACACTTCCGGTCAAAGAAAACTTTCGGATGGTACTTCTCCCTGGAAGTAAATAACATCCGAAAGTTTCCGGACATTCCAAGCGGCTTACCATATGATGACAATGACTGACAGAATTTTACGCTGACACGGTGGACAATCCATTATGAAGTTCCTTCATAGTCTTCCGGTTATTGTTCCGGAACGACAAAATTTTGCGTCGTGTTCGTTGGTTGCTGTTCCGGTTCGAACTGAACTCGCTAAGAATTTTCAGTCCAACAAAGAGAGTTCAATTTTTAGTTCATAAGGTTGAACTCAGCTTTGCTCTCTCGCCAAAGGAAAAAAAGGGATCAATATTGAGTTCGCAGATCGAACTCCGTTATGAACCATCGCAAGGAGGAAAAAAGGTACTAAACTTTAAGTTCATAGAATCGAACTATGTTTTGAACCTCGGTCATACTTAATTTTGAGCTAAAATAAAGGAGCGTGAGGGCAACCAGCAAGGATTATTTAGATAAGGTAGTGTCGAAAGCCATATTGGATTTTTTTGTGACGTCACAAAAACGATTGTATCGAAAATTTATACGAGGATGGCAGAAATATTAAAGAAAAACATGTTCTCTTAAATTTCCCAACAATCAAAATAAATTGTTGGGGAATTTAAGAGATCATGAACTTAACATATTACGGACCAAATACGAGATATCTCGTTTTTTTGCTTGCCAACAGTGTGCTACACTTCGGAGTGTAATTCGAATGAACTGAATTTGAATGTTAAGCATTATTCAACAAAATTTAACAAAACATTTGCCGTTACTTAAAAATGCTAAATTTGTAAAATTTACTCCCGGGGTATCTCAG
This sequence comes from Uranotaenia lowii, assembly GCF_029784155.1. Taxonomy (NCBI): domain Eukaryota; kingdom Metazoa; phylum Arthropoda; class Insecta; order Diptera; family Culicidae; genus Uranotaenia; species Uranotaenia lowii. Next base: position 376,164,535 of record NC_073692.1, on the reverse strand, counting down.
ATATAGAATGCCGAGTTTTAGTGTTTCTCATCATAGATTTTTCCGCGTCCTTGATGTGTTTAATTGCTTGTCGATTAAATTTCCAGATTTCAATTTTCCAAGCAAAATTAATTTATAAACACAATTCAGCTGAAAATCATCCGCAGGATTTTCATTGTGGGATTGATTCGATTATGAAAAATATTTGCTTTTAACATCTTCACCTTAAAAATCTGCACAAAGTTCTGAAGAATGAGGTTTCATTATTAGATTCATAATGTTTGAATTATGCTTTTTAATGGTACATACTAGGGCAAGCGAAAAAACAATAATAACTAATATTGCGGTCAGGGTCGTAGGAAGAACTGCCTCATGGTGGAGGGGGGGGAGGGTTTGGTGACAATATTTTTCCTACAACATATTTGCTTGAAAAATGCATACATAGAGAATAGTTAAAAAAAAGTAATACTAAGAGGCTTAAGTTCTTTTAAATTGATAGTTAAATAAACATTTAAGATCATTACTTCGAAAATAAGTCCTAAAAGTGTTTAGTTTTTTTTAAGCTTTAAAAAGTAAAAGGCTTCATTTGGAAGAAAAACTTGTTTGGGGTTCAAATCAACAAATTAATTGTAATAAATGTTTTATCTCATCTACACGCCCTTAACTTCATCGTGCTCGTGAATCGATTTTTATAAATTGTACGGCTTGTGTCCCATTTAAAGTTGATTTTGTAAGGGGAACCCCCTTCCATAAATAGAGAGATTCTCAAAACTATTATACAAACCATCTCTGACCCGAAAAACCCTCAGATACCAAATTTCACTTCATCCATTATGAAATCCAATAAAGAAATAAAATCAAAATTTGGATTTTTCAAAGAACACAATTTTGAAAATGAGTTTAGATCTTATTTTATGAGAGTGGATTCCACATGTATTGAGTGAATTTTGTTTTGGGAAATTTTGAATTTTAATTCCGGATTTGAATTCTGCATTTTGAATCTGAAAAAAAGTTTTGAATTCCTCATTTAAAATCGATTTCTGAATCTTAATTCCAAAGAAAAAAATTAAATAATTTTAAACAGAATAAATAATATCCTCAACCAGAAATCTCTTATTTGGATTCTGAACCTTTGATTTTATATATTAATTTTAATTTCAATTATTTATTCGTGATTCAACAAGTGAATCTGAATGAAAATTAAGAATGATGAAACTCTGATATTTCCATTCTGAATCGTCATTATGGAACTTTTTAAAGTTTCAATTCTACATAATAACAACGAGTAAAAATTTAAAAAGGGTTTGTTATTCTAAACATTTTTTTTTTAAATATTTCGGAATGATTGGTTTCGAACATGAAAAAATATTCTAATTTTAGTTTTAAATGCAAAACGAAGATTCGAATCAGGATTTTGTCCCAATGATGAACACAACTCGGTCACAGGCAACAAATTGGAATAAAAAAAATTTGATCAAGAACATCGGTAATCATTCAAAATCAAGCTCACCAGATATTTATCCGCACTTATCCGGGTAAGGCAAATCCGGACTATATTATCATAAAACTTCGCAAAATCCGGGCTTTCGATTTTTAAAGTTTACCACCCAAAATCTGGGCAAAATCCAGGAAAATTAAGGAATTCTTTATTTATTTATTTATTAATTATTAATATTTTAAATCAAGAAAAAAAAAGTCGAAAAGTAGTTTTGCTTCATCGAAACGCATAAACCAGTTTATTTGGATGAACTTAGCTAAAAAAATTCTTTTGGACGCAAAATACATAATTGTTATCACGCAATTTAAAACAGTAAGTAAAAACATTCGGGCCTGATTGCCACTTTAGTCCGTCTAATCTAATTGAAAATTTGATATAAGAGACTTAGGATTGTACCGAAAATTTATACACCAACTTTTGATAGCGTTTTTTGAGTACAGTCTTCAAATATCTATAAACAAGTTAGAAAATTTTCAAAAATCCGTAGTAAAATTGTGGACCTGGAATAAGATTTCGTGGTTTTTGCCTAAGTTCTGAGTCGAGATTGTTACTCTTGATTCACTTTAGTCGTTCATCAAAAATTGATAATGAATGTAAAATTTTAAGTTTAGAGAAGATAATATTGCTTGATTTTTTTGGACCCTCATATGAGGGGTTTAACCCCTAAACCCCCACCCCCCCTCCCGTTCCTACGGCCTACGGTTAATATTGCGGTTTTTTAATGCCAAATTTTATTTTAAAACCATTAATTTGGTTCAAGTTTGCATCAAGACTATTTGATCGGGAAATCTGAGGATTTTAATCTCTTACTGTTATTTAATTAATTAATTAATGTTTAATTTGTTTTCATCAAAGGTTAAAATCTTTGAATTTAAGTTTAGAATAACTTTCTTTTTTGAGAAAAGGAAGACTCCCTCAAAAAAAGTTTATTTTATGCCCAAATCAACTAAGTTTGCTCTACCAGACTCTTAAACAAGATCAAAGATTATAACCATCGATGAAAGCGAATTTAGCTCACCTTTAAGGTTTAGGACCAATTTTATAAAGTTACGATTTATTACAAAAACCTTAAATGTCGAAATATTTAAAAATAAATAATCATTAAGTTACAAACATATTTTTTTCCATTTTTTTATATTCTTGAATTGTTGGGCAAAAACCATAAGAAAAAATCAGTCAGTGGATCAGTGGATCAGTATTTTGAATGTTTTTTGGACAGTTTCGTTCTCATCTTTTGCAATGGAGACTGAAATTTGTATTAAAGGTGGCTCCAGAGATGCCAGCTTACTTCATCATCGACCAACAACCCGGTTGAAATGAGACGCAAACTTGCCCATGTCCATTGAACAAGAAGTTGGCGTGTGGGTGGACAGATGAATTTGAAACATCCGACATTCCGAAACGAAACGAGACGTGTTCTAGGTTATGTTGGAACTGGAACTTACAGCAGAACAGCAACGAAAGCCATACAACACTGTCGGTAACTGCAGATGAAGAGCACTTTGTTGTTTTCCAGCCAGCCATTTCCGTATCTTGATGAGTTCTGTTGGCTTGTATTGAATAACCTGGCTGCTCTCATCAATAACCATCGAAATGGCTGCCCGGGTTTTCAAATTTCTCCAAATGGGAAGCGAGAAAAAGGAAACGGAAGCACTATCGAATGGACATGTTGTTAGAGGGAATTATTTTTCACGGTTCATCTGGTTTTCATATTAAATAACCGAGCTATCTATCGTAACACATTCTGAACCAGGTGAAATGATTTGATTAGGTAGTGAGGATGAAAGGGAATTCTAATTAGCTGGAAATCTGCTAGCTCGATGAGTAATGTCAGTTTTCGATAACATAAATATTTGATCAAATTATGAAACTGGGCATGATTTTATTAGTTTTTCATATCGACAAAATATTCGAAGTGTAAATAATTTTTTCTATGGAAAAACCTTATAAATAAACAGTCATAAAAGTCACTTAAAAGCCAAAAAAAAAACAAACGTTTCTATTTTGGTTCTAATTTCATAGGAATGAAAATTCATTTACTTTACCATCAATTCCCAAAGCAATTTTCAAGTACTTTCTCGTTTGTTGTCCCAAAATTCCCAACCCATCTTAAAAAATTCAGAATTGAAGCAAACATTCAATAGGGTCATACCGCACAAAGTCTCAAATTAGACGAACCGAACCCGAAAAGAAAAGACTAAAATTGCAATCTGATCATCCCTGAGGGAGGAGAAAACATAAAAAACTTTCGTCAAATCAATCAGGACAGAGCTTTCATCGGAGCCATCATACTGTGGGAATTTGTACCTAGTTGGTTTCGGTCGATTTTTCGGGAAAGAGAAAGTTTTTGCTCCGACGATGTGGAGTCAACCTCCTAATGATATTAAATTGTGTGTCTCTGTTCGATTCTGAATTTTTGATCCCGAGAGAATCGATCTACCTCCAGGTTCAATGTTTTGACAATGGATAAGCTATTTCGAAGCAATCAAGATAAAAATCAATTGTGGGAGGGTGTAGAACAAACTTTGGAACGGATTGATTTAAGATGACAATGGTGCAAGTAGTTGGTTTTAAATGAAGTTCAAGAGAATTTGTATAGCTTTTATTCAAACTACTTTGAGATATTATGAAAGCTGGTCAATTGTAATCGAGGAACTAACTGAAAGTTGGTATTCGAATTTAAGGCTTAAGTGGTTAAACTGAAAAACCAAAATTCAGATTTTCGACCGATCAGGAATCATCCTGCAAAGAGCCCAAATAGTGATGAATAACAGCAATAATAATTGATGTAAATAAATACATTAAATATTAAAAATAAACCTGTTCAATGTGAATAAATAAATCTTTTGGTTTTTACCTCCAGCTAACTATTATGAGGAGAGCTGCATGGAATTCTTAAGATGTTTAACTATGAGGATAGGGGATTTTTTTTTCGGGATCCTTTGCCGTGGTGCCCCAATTTCAGAATAACCACATAACTTTTGAATCCTTTCTCTATTTTTGGAAATTTTCTGCGCTCGTTGTGAAGTACTTAAACCATTTTTTTAAGAACAAATAAACAGACGAGTGGCTGCGGCGCATCAACTGCAGAATTTTGTAAACCACATCCTATCGAATAGTGGTTTTAAACAGAAACGGCAGTAATAGGCTCTGTTCTTCAGAGCTTCATTTTAATCATAGGAAATGTTAATCGGGCGGGAAGGCACCAAGCTCTTTAATGAAAATGAAAATATTTAGGAAGCGGTTGGCCATCATTTTAGAAAATCTCGTACCTCCAGATGCATTCTTTCGACTTTCTGGAACAGTATATCCGAAACAGAAGATCAGAACGATAAACCATGTTCCAATCTCCAGCCTGTTTCTAGCACGATCGATTTCTACTTCCGACCGCTGTAAAGGCCGATTGAGGGAAACATCCGAATGCAGCAACTGTATCGACAAATCCCTGAAATCATAGTAAAGGTCAAACAATGAAGAAAAATCACAAAAATACATAGTACCTTTCGTAAGATATTTATGATGGTTTCAAAACAAAAATTAGTTATTTTAAAGGTGTAATCGCAACACATTATATGAATAGCTAATCTTTTCCGTGTAACAATCGACGAAGAGAGAATTCGTACACTCAAAAGAAAAGCATATTAAAATTACTAAATCCGTGGTTAAAATGAACAAAACGCAACAATATTTTTGAGTCAATAATGTTTTGTTCGTAAAAATACTACGTGCCTGGTAATTTTACTATGTGTTATTTTCCACTACGTTCATATTAAAATTGTCAATGAAATCAAGAATTCTCCTACATTGTGCAATAGTAAAATTAAAATGTTCAATTTTAAAGATAGAATGTGTTATGATAAAAACAAGCATAGTTTGCATTATCGAAATAGTAAAATTACCATGCAGCATGGTATGAATATCCCGTAGCATAATCAATTACACTAATGTTTGTGATATTTTGAGCTCGTTACTTCTCTTTGTGTGAATCAGAGTACGCGCACCGAATCACCGAATAATTGGAATATTCTGAAAACAAATTTATAAAAATTAATTATTGTGCATATTGATCAGGGTCGGATTAAGCCATCGGGGGGCCCGGGGCAATTTTTCTCGGGGGGCCCTTATAATTCGATTTTCTTTTTCAAATGCTACCCAGAAAATCAAAAACCTTTCAAACGTGTAAAAAAACTGGAGATGAGTGCAGTATACTATCTTTAAATAGCCATGTTATCTGAATAGAACATAGTTTCTGGTACCTTCAAATAAAAATTGGTAATCAATCATGTGCAAACATTGGGGAAGAGTTTAGAAATTTCTCAGAAATGAAAACTCTGATTTAAGCTGCAAAATGCAAAATTTAATTCTCATTTTTTTTTTAAAACCTTTTCATCAACTAAAATTCTCTAATTTAAAAAAAAAAAAATGACCGAATAGATATTATAAATGATTTTCATAACATCATTGATCGTTTGGTGTGTGCTTATTCGAGAAATATTTACCTAGTGACAATTAGGAAGCATTATGAAGATTTAAAACAAAGAAAACAAAATTAAAAAAAAATAAACAAAATAATTATAAATAATTTCCATAGAGATACAGATATAGGAGTTTAAGAATTCAAAACTTCAAATCACGCTATATTCAGAACCAAAATTCAGTGTTTCAAATCTAAATCATGATTTCAAATCAAGTTTTGAGAACCAAATTTGAATTAAATTAAAAAAAATGAAAGATACAAAGTTACAATCAGAGCAAAAGCAGAAATTGCACCAAATGTTAATTTCAATTCTTTGCCTTTGAAACAAAAACAAATCTTTTCCTGAGATGTTGATGTTTTCTCATCAGATAAAATTTTTTTATCACATTGTTATTCTAAATGTGACGAAAGTTCGATGCCTTCAAAGCCAAAGGGGTACAAGTGCAAAAATGATCGGTGAAAAAAAATTGAGAATAAAGATTGAATGTTTAAAACAAAGTTATCATTGAAACAATCAGATAAGGAATTCAAATGAGTTTAGTACCTTAAACAAAGATCCTGGATATTCAAAATTCAGAAAAATGATGAAACTGCACTTCAGTAACTGAATAAACAACACAAGACTTGAAAATCCCAATGAATTAAATCTGAAAAAAAAGATAAGCTAAAGATTATAGAAAAATTCATATTAAGAAAATCAACTATCAGATTATGATAAGTTGAGAATGATCATTTGGAAAATGATATACTGAATTCACGATATTGACTTCAGTCAATGATAAAAATTTGGTTGAATCAGTTGAAAATGTAGTCTAAGACAGAAACTAGGATGGAAATTCAATAAAGAAACCTTGTACTGTCGATTGGTCCAATCAAAGCAACTACAGTTTTTTTTTAAATATTTTACTTTCAATAATAGGGAGGGAAAAAGGTTTATAATTTATAAACCAATGAAAATTTCAATAATAATGATTGAAAGGTGGAAAATTATTATAATACGCGGTATTAACCCGGATACTGCCCGGGTAAAATCCTGAAATGTTTATCATAAACCGAAATTAGCTGCTATTTTGGTGCAGTAAACCATAACTTGGAAACGAAACGTAAATAACAACAAACATTATTGTTGGGCAAGACGTTTGAATGTAATGAAAAAGATGAGATGTTTTTTCTTTATTTTACCTGTTCTGAACAGAATATCGTAACTGATATGTTTCGATAAAAATTGAAAATTTGAGGAGTATTGCCTCATATTTTTTCTTAATTTTTTTTCGAATTCGTGTTTGTCCAGAAGATTTTGATATTCTCAGCTCGCAAAATGTGGGAGAGCTCCTTCACTGCTTACTCTAGGGGCCCGTAGTAGTATGATTAAAGTAATGTTCAAACTTTTTTTCCCTCGGGGGGCCCCCTAAGCCGGGGGGCCCGGGGCAATAGCCCCTTTTGCCCCCCCTTTAATCCGGCCTTGATTTTGATATTAATGATTTCAACTCATGCTTAAACCGGTGAATCTCGTAATTTTTTCTATAAAAATACTAAATCGTGGTAGAATATATTAGATCGTGGACAAAGTAAAATTGTCATGATCCTGTGTTTGAAAAACCTATGCAAATTTTTTCCTTGTAGTGTTCACTGGAACTGTTGTCAGTTGATCAGATTGGAATGTTGTGACGGATGGGTAATCCAAGCATATATCAATCGCTTTTCTAACCAGACCGTTATACATGACTTGACAAAAAAGAAGAAGCTTAGTTATTTTAGAAATGGGACAGTTACGAATAGGTGTATCTCAAAAACCATTCGTTTGATCTAAATACTTTCGATGAAGGAAATGAATAGTGATAATTCATGAAAAAAATTGAAAAAAAAATTTATTGGTTTTTGTAAAATAAACTTGTTCTTTATGCTTGGTACCTCCCATCAGCAGGCGCACACTTTTTTCAGTCATGATATTGATCTGTTTTTCAAACTTATACTTCGTCTAATCTGTATTTTAGGTGGCTACATCCTCGTCCTTCAATTTCTGCTACTTTTCTGTCCAATACTTTTTTTTAGCTTAGCTTAGCTTAGCTTAATTGACTACTCACATCCACCTTGAATCATTGAACCCGAAATGTATTATAATATTTTTGTATACAGAATTTCTACATTATTATTTATTTCCACTTTCAATTCAATTAAATTAAACAGCAAATCATAAAAAAATCGTTATTTCAAATTTATCAACACATTTCAGATTCCACGAGCGCTGGCGTGGCTCAGTAGAACATGTTCTACATCGCCAATGGTTGCTACTCCGTGATTGACCGAGGCCACCAATTTTGTCCAGAGGTCAAAAGAATGGTGTCTGGGATTGACTGCACATTCACAATGAACAAAACTGATGCTCTCTCTTTACACATCAATAACGGCGCCGGCCAAGTCCTAGTAGTCAATAGATAGATTTGGAAAAGAGAGAAAGGGATAAAATATCAATATTGCGCTTTAGGACCGAGGTTACCTCTGCATCCTTGCAAAAAAAAAATTCAGGTTGGAGGTTTGGGTGAAATGATTAGGAAACACTTTTGACGAGTGTCAATTTTGTAATACCTATCCTACATTTTTTACATTTTTTCTGTGAAAGACCATACATACACATTTCAATAAAAAATCGTTTCAATTCCTTTTTCTATATAATATAGTCATGAAAAAAGAGATACAAATTGCTAGTCGGTTTGATGGTAATTAAGTAAATAATCAATTTCAAGTTGAATTGTTTAAACTAGTTTGTTTGATGCCATATTTAAGAAATTATTATGAACTGCCTAATACAATTATATTTTTGATATACAAATGATGTGTTTTTCTGATTTATCTATTATGAATGATTAGTTGTCTCCGTGAGATGGCATAATTTATGATAAAAATTATTAGAGATGCCATGAGTTTCTGATCATTATAATTCTGCTTAACATCCTAACCTAACTTGATTTCATGATGTTTGAGCTCTCAATGCAATTCATGTTAGATAATTGAGTAGTAAAAATATGTTATCAGTATCAAATGAAAAAAAAACTAATATTTACGTTAACAGAGCAACTTATTTGAAAGATTTGATTCTCTGTTAACTCGTTTTCTTTTTGGTACAGTCACGATTTTGTGGTATGATTTTGAACATAATGCTGCTCACTTGCCCACATAACTTGCCCTCTAATATAATTTAACATATTTGAGATTTGATAATGAATAAGACAAAAATAATACTCATCTTAAGGATGATCCCATCTTCAAGCTTTTGGCTCTCGGCATGGATCAGCTTTGATGAAAGTCATTCTTCAACCACCAGACACTTTTAGCCATTCGAGAAAGCGAGACGGAACTGTTAACACAACCGACATTTTCGATTCTGGACATCGATCGAACATCCTTTTTCCTTGAAACAGATTCACAGGTATTCAAATTTTTTCTTCAATTGAAAAACAAAATTCAGCTCCCAGATAAACTACTGTCAGCTTCGGGCACAGCCTACCAAGTCTTTTCTGTCCTATACTTTTTTTTTTTAAAGAAACTGTTGGCAGTTTAGTGGATAGAACTGTTTTAAAATTAACAAAACTTGATTATTTTTGAGCCACTTTAAAGCGTTTTTAATGGAATTTCTGCTTGCCACATCTGATAATTACAAAGTAAAACCATCATTTTAGGCTTTTAAAAACAGCGGAAACCAAAGTTTTCGTTTAGAAAAGACAAAAAATTAAAAAAAATTCAAGAAAAATTTTGAAACCCTTTCTCAGATGTCTAAAGTAATTCCGGTCTACGACAAAGTTGGTCATGGATCCCCAGATTCAGAACATAATAATGATCCTCGGCCTATTTCAAAAGCTATCTCTTGAATTTCAAAAACAAAAGCTCAAAGAATAAAACGTTTAACATTTTCAGCTTAACGCATCTAAATAAAAACAGTCAGAAAAAAACTGACTTTCAATTCCGGAATAAAAGTTTAAACAGTGGTTATTATTTTGCTATTCTGTTAGAATTATTATGAAATTGTCTGAGGGTTGGATAGTGATAAGGACATTCCAGGTGATTCCAGCACCTAGTTATAAAATTTAAAAATAAAAATTAAAGAATTTTCTGGTGATGTAGTGTTATCGTTATTCCGTCTGCAATCTAAGGGCAAGTTTTGATATTTTGAGAATTTTACCATACAAAAATGTTTTCAAGGTTTTGGGCGTTGAATTTTTTTACAGCACTGTTTTTATTTAAGCCGTATGTGATAGAAATATTGCTATTTTTGCATCACAGCATGCGGAATAACAAAACGTGTTGTTTAAAAACTTGAAGGCCACAGATCTTGAAAATTTTTTTACATGGCAAAATTTTCAAAATGTGCTAAAAGTGACAAAATTTCTACCACTTTTTCTCAACACCAGGGAAATTTGCTCTAAGAAGAGCACATTTTACTTTCACCAACTGGTGTCTAGAAAAATCCTATTCGGTGCAGATTTTTTGTCGGTGAAAATATTTTTTTTAGTACCTAAGAGTAAGGATTTGAATGTAGCAGCCAGATCCCTGCAACGTTACACGATTTGTCTATGTATCGTGTGACCAACATCTTTTAAATATGTGCTCGTGAATCTCGTTTTTAAGCTTTTTTTCCTCAGATTTAAGCTTTTTTTGCCTTGAGAGCATAGGAGACGAAAGCTTAAATCTGAGGAAAAAAGCTTAAATCTGTCAAAACGAGGGGAAAAAAGGGGAAATCTGAGAGATGTGCTCCACACGGTTTGAATAACATTGCCGGGAAGTGGTAGCAGCCCTGACAGCGAGAAAAAAATTGTTGCTATTTTTGTACGTTGTGTGGTGAGAGTCTAAATTTTTTTTTTCTCCGTTTACACTGAGGTTATGACTTTAACACTAGGGCGCTCTGGACTAGAATTCTTTCTCTCTCACTCAGATGCGATAGCTCTCACACTTGCCATCCTAGCTTACCGCTCGTGTAAACTCAGATAACGAGTGGAGCGAGATCAGCGACAGAGGATTGCACTCAGAAGCCGAACTGAAAACAGAGTTGTTTTCTCCCAGCTCTCGGTTGTTTTGGAGGAGCTGACCAATTAGACTGAGTCGATTTGGGGTCATTTTCGAATTTCTCAAACCCTGGGGTCTCAAAAGCTTCGTTTTGGTCCAAAACTCATCCATGATTTTTTGCAGAATTTTTAAGTAACGTTTACATGAGTAAATTTGGACTTTTAGGTTTGTATGGGAAAATTTAATATTTTGTACTGAAAAATCAACATCATTTTTGTTTCTTCTGTGGAACCGAGCCAGCTGGTGGTTTTTGTGCCAATTTATAAAATTCCTAAAGGAAATTTTCCACTTAACAACTTTGTCGAAGACCGTAAATTCGCATCTTATTAGACAAAAAAGTTATTAGCTGTTCAACAGAGGCATGTCTTTTGGCATTGATAAACAATAAATTCAATAGACACCACTGTTGTGTGCCTTGCGAGGTATTGCATGACTACTTTTCATGCAATACTTCGCGGGGCACAAGCAGTGGTGTCAATTGAATTTATTGTTTATCAATGCCAAAAAACATGCCTCTGTTGAATAGCTAATAACTTTTTGGTCTTATAAGATACGGATTTACGGTCTTCGACAAAGTTGTTCAGCGGAAAAATATTCAATTTTCCCATACAAACCTAAAAGTCCAAATTTACTCATGTAAACGTTACTTAAAAATTCTGCAGAAAATCATGGATGAGTTTTGGACCGAAACGAAGCTTTTGAGATCCCAGGGTTTGAGAAATTCGAAAATGACCGCAAATCGACTCAGTCTACTGACCAACCAGACGTGTATGTGTGTGTGACTGTACTTTAGTTCTTCGAGCTTTGGGCTCTCTTTATCCGACAGCATGGCTGAGTATTCAGAAGGTCGACAGGTCCTCGATGTAGAGCAAAAACATATTTAACACGTTTGTCGCCACGCTCATTTAGTTTTACTAGCCGGGCCAAAAGAAATTTTCAGAGAGAAAAAGCGAACAGGGAGAACTCCCATATTTGAAACGTTTGGCGAAGCTGAGCGGTAAACTTAAGTATGAGAGCGTTACACGCTTTTTGAAGTGACGGGGCCCCCCAGGAAATACACCCGTCACCCGAATATGGGTGCCGTGACGACGAACGTGTTAAAAATGTATGACTTACCAATCGAAAACGCTTACTGAAGAAGATAGTAAGTGGCTATCGAAATACCGGCATCTGAACTATGCTTATACCGTGGTTGAGTTCAAGGGAATCTTTCGATTCAGCTTTGATTCATTTCATTAAAAATATTAATCACTTTAAAATGAAAATGACAATAAACAATGGCTGCAGAAAAAAAGAGAAGGGAACATTTTATTTTCAAAGCTGCTCCGCAAATTGTAGAATTTTTTTTTTGTCTTTATTAGAGAGACTTTCAGTTTTTGGCTGGTTCGTCTCTAGGGAAAAGGATTTTTTTTACAATTCCTTAACTAATAAGATTCTTTCAGGAAACACAACATTTTTTCTTCTTCTACTCCATCGTTCAATTGTGGAAATTGAGTTGTTTGTTAAAATAAACATTCCTTATGATTTTTAATTAGAAGGCTTTCAAAAATATTTTTTTTACTTATTATTAATTCCAGGGGAAAACGCAGCTCTTCCCCTAGAGGTTGCTTAAGAACCTGACGTTTTCAAAGATTGGAAACAAAATTGTCATGAGAGACATGCAATTCAAACGAGTTTTAGAAAAAAAAGTTTTTATTCGTTTTAATTAGGCCGGAACAAATTTCAAATCGGAGTTGAAGCATCGCGAGGGGGGGGGGACATTAAAAAATAATGCGAAAAACAAATAAATTGGAATAAATTGCACGAAAGCTAATTTGCAACAAAATTGCATACTACATCATTGCACAAAACCTATAAATCGAGTAATTTTTAAACGAAAAATTCAATAACATTAAAAATCCAAAAAGGTGAAATAACTTCCAACTTCCAAAATTTGCTTTTTCGTCTTGTAATCTTTCGGATACTTGATTTTTTTGTCGAAATTTACATAAAATATTTCAAAATTTATTTATTTTCCCCATCGGGTTTTTGGAAATTTTAAAGGGGGGGGGGGGTGACAAAAGAAGAAATTGATATTTGTTCCAGCCTTATTACAATTCAGTTAAAACTATTACGGAGTAAAACATTCGTTGAAGTTTTTTAGTTGCGTTGTAAAAAAAATAAAAATTCATTCATTCTAAATAATTTGAAGCATTTAGCAGATTTGCTTGAAAAATTGATTGCAATTTTACAATGAATATTGTTGTTAGTAAAATGTATCGTAATAGATCTTATGTAGAAAAATTAGGACATTTGGAGTCAAAAGAAAAACGGGAGAACTAAGTGTCAAAAAGTAGTACGTCTGGTAAACCTAAGTCAACAGAGGACAGGCTGAATCTTCTTTTTTTTTCTAATTGCTGATGATATTTTTAGCACGACTCGAAACTGCATCAGCAAACATGAAATCGTATCAAAAACGTCGGCTCAAGTTGTTAACAACGGTATTGCAAATCGCAATGCCAACTGAATAGAGAAATGATCGTATTACTAGTCGTTTTAAGTTGGTTTGAATCGGAATTGATACAAATTCCGCCATGATTGTAAACTTCGATATTATGTGTCATGTCTTCCTACACTCAGATAAATTCTCATTATAATTTCCATAAGATACGCTATCAACTGCTTTTTGGAGTGTAAAATTATTTAATCAGAGTCGTATCAAATTCGTCCAGTTTTTGTACGTACTTTTTTATGAAAAAAGAATGAACACATTCATTCCATCAGTCATTGGTTTCATCGTTGTCAGAAGCAGTTGTAAAGTAACAACTTTCCTTAACACTTTATGGTGATTTTGATCTTATTAATGGTAAGTTTGAGTTTAAATTTATTTGTCAACGTTGATAGGAATTAGAAAAGGTACATTTTATTTTTATTTACATTTCAGCTTGATTACAAGCAAAAAGCGTGAAATCTGAGTCCAACAATTTTGTTTTGAACTTGATGTCGAATTGTTGCTGATGCGCTATGTTATTTGAAACAAAAGAATCAAAAAACAAAAGGAATTGAAGTACTATTTTGATTTATTTTTATTGTATGCGAAACTCCTTTTCTCACACGATTATCTTTTGAAAAACAGCAACCGCTCTTTGAAAGAGGCGTTCATTCTGTGTGTTCAGTTTCGTCATCAGAAAATCTTATGAATTTAATTCTTTATGACACCACTTCATTGGAGCATTTTATGGCATATATAAAAGTATTTTTTGAGTTTATTTGACCTACCTTGGCATCAAAATTGATATTTTGATTTTCCGGATTTCTTTTGGTCTCCCCGTTTGTTGATTTTAAAATATTAAAGTCGATTTAAAAAAAAAAATATTTTCGAGATAATACCAGATTTTGTCGTTTTATGCATTTTCTAGTTGGCATCTAGTTCTAGTGGCATAAAAATTCAGATTTTATAATATACAAAATAAAAAATGTAGGTACAGTCCCCCCACAATCATGGGTCACACACAATTATTAGTCACCAATCATTAGAACTGCTGATATCTACTAAACCAAAAGAAATTATATCAAATTATTATTTTTAGTTAATCGACAATATCATCAAAATGCATTAAAAATATTATTTGTGCGTTTGAAAACAGTAAAATTGCTGTTTGAATACTTTTTATCAAAGGTGAACTATAAGCTGTGGAACTGAAGGGACTGGCAACGCTGCTGCCAAGTGGAAGCTCCGTCCGTGATTTAGTCCGCGTATTTTTCAATTCTTCCATGAATTTTAGTGATGTTTTTTTAAATACTGTTCCGAAACATGGTATTAAGCTTAAAACTAATATTTGTGCTATGTGCTTGTTGTGTATTTTGCATTGTGGAAGTGATATTTTGCTTTAAAATTTGGAGTGCATTTTCAATTATGAAGCCATTGAGCAGATTGGGGCTTGGGCTTCGCCCCCGGTGCGTTGTAGAAAATGGTTATGGAACATGGGACTTCCAAGGGAGCCGAGCGGAAAATGCTGTTACTCATTCAAGATAAGTGGATTATATTTATTTTGCCATTTAATTTGATTTATATTTTACACTTAAAGATTGAAAATTCATCCAATCTTATTTTCGTAGCACAGCGCGAAATGTTTCTTTCGGGAAATATTTCACCGTCCATATTGCATCCAAGCTTGTACATAACTCTAAAGCTCCTATGATTGATACAAGTTAAAGAACAGAGGTACAGCTGAAAAAGCTCAAAGTGTCTGAGGTTGCATCATAGCAAAACTTGCATCGAAAATAGAATGCAATTAGAAACAGCTAATGCGAGATGGTCAATCCGATAGTAGAGACATCTTTTCTTCGGAATTTGAAACCGGAATTGAAACGGAATATGTGTGTGTGTGTGTGTGTGTGTGTGTGTGTGTGTGTGTGTGTGTGTGTGTGTGTGTGTGTGTGTGTGTGTGTGTGTGTGTGTGTGTGTGTGTGTGTGTGTGTGTGTGTGTGTGTGTGTGTGTGTGTGTGTGTGTGTGTGTGTGTGTGTGTGTGTGTGTGTGTGTGTGTGTGTGTGTGTGTGTGTGTGTGTGTGTGTGTGTGTGTGTGTGTGTGTGTGTGTGTGTGTGTGTGTGTGTTTGCTTGGGAACAGAGTACATCAGGCAAGCGTCGCGCGATCGGATGCGTTTTTTTCTATCTCTTTTTCTCTTTCTCTTGCCGCCTGCATAATGGGTTAGAACGTTTTTTGCTCGTTAGGTCGTCCTTTCTCTTCTCGTTTTAAACGCGTGTTAAAATTCGGTAAGTTGCACCGGTGTCAAGTGCATTGTACGTATGACAATGCCACGTTACGACGTTTTTTGCTCTTCTAGTTTTTAGCGCGCGATAATCTTCGGTGAGTTGCACCGGTGCTAAGTGCATTGTACGTGTATGACAATGCCACGTTAGGATGTTTTGATCTTCTCGTTATAATCGCGCGGTTAAATTCGGCGAATTGCAACGGTGCAAGGTACATCGTACGTGTATTTTTTTTTTTAATTTATTTGTTCCTTAGGATTTTAACACCTGGATGTTATTCATCCATCTTTTATTACACGTGTATGACAATGCCAAGTTAGGACGTCTTGCTCTTCTCGTTATAAACGCGCGGTAAAATTTCGTGAGTTGAACATGTGCCAAGTGCGTTGAACATGTATGACAGTGCCACGTTAGAACGCTTTGCTTTTCTCGTTTTGAGCGCGCGGTAAATTCGGTGAGTTGCATCGGTGGCATTGTACGCGTATGATAATACCATGTTTGTTAGGACGTATTTGCTCTAAATAAAAACGCGATGTAATCGATAGTGTGCGACGCGACGATCACTAAATATTTAACATTGCTTTGATCACATCCCTTCCCAAAGGGAATCCAGATCTTATTTACCTTCCCCACTAACAAACCACCCCTCCTGTGACGACCGTGGAGATTTAGAGGTGTATTCGGTCTCTAGTAGCAACGGAAGTCGAACTAACAATCCTTCCCTTTCCCCGATGAACCGTAAGGACGTGGCCGGCGCCGTTATTGACCATACAAGATCAGGAACCTTCGAAACGTGTACACAGAAAATGGTAAGCTAATCCCAAGCCCCATTTATTTGGATCTATGTACAATTTTGATGGTTCTTGTCAATCACGGAGTAGCAACTACAGAAATGTACGGTTTATCTAAGCTCAAGCTCAAGCTCAGGTGAACTATAAGCTGTGGAACTATCGCATAAAATTCCAATGTTATAAGTTTGACATCTTAAACCGTTAAGCCCCTTATACGGGTACTTCAAAGATTCCAACCAAATGAATTGGTCCCATATGAGCACAAAAGAAGAGTTTACATTTTCCAAATAAAACTGAGCGAATGAAATGCGAAAATTCAATAATATTTAGCAAAATAAAAGTGACCCATAATTGTTACAGAATCTACCAAGTTTCACACAATCATGGGTCACTTTTTCGCAAGCAAAACAAAACATTTCTTGGTTGCTAGCTCAACCCAATTGCCCCTTGAACGTATACTGACGAAGAATGCCCCTGAATGTTTGCCAGAAACTTGTTGATTTTCATGTTGATATTCGGGTGTTGCCATGGACTTCTATGTGACTAATAATTGTGGGCAATATGACTAATAATTGTTAAAAGCTTCAATTTTGACCCATAATTGTGGTTTTGAAAAACGTTGATTGTTTCGGTAAATTATTTTATTTTTCTACAAAATTGGAAACAAAATCATTTTTGAAATCAAAGAGGGAATATTTAATGACTGGAATTCATGCAAAGCTTGATGTTTGGTCCACTAACACCCGAATGAACGAACATTTTGTGGTGAAATGATACGTTAAGTGACTAATGATTGTGGGGGGACTGTATATGGTTTGCATTTGAAATTTGATCATGACATTTATCCCAAACATTCATTGCCATCGTAATGTAAGTGCACAATACAAATGATTGCATCATTATATCGCAAGCGGAGAAAAGCTGACTGAAACTCGAGTTCAGAGCAACGCTACAGTTCTGGTAGATATTCTGAGTGATTAACTCAGAACTTTCACATAGAAAAGAGTAGTTATCTCATTTTATTCATTCAGAAATGAGTACTTTCCGGATAGGGAATATAATAAGTGGAGAATACGACATCAGTTTGTAGAATAAGGAATTGGCAACCAAATATAATTAATAACAACTCTATCGCACCACTGAAACACAACAGGTTCAAATTGAAGTTGACTATTAAAAGAAAAAGTCCCGAAAGAATTAAAACACATTTTGCATTTGAAATAAATGAAATAAATTGAAAAATTTATTAGTGATTTTAGAAAATGATTTTTACAAACCATTTTTGATGGTGAAAAGTGCAAACTACAATTTTATCATTACTATAAGCTTGTTTCCAGTATCCAGAAGTCAAATCGAGCAAACATTCAATTAGCCAGCATTCAAAAATTCGAATCGCTTTGTTCTGACATCATACCCTACCAGAGCGAAATTAAAACACCTGCAGGGTGGAATTCAATTTAAAATTTCCAAGTAGCAGCTTGAACATTGTTGCCTGTTGGCTGACCAACATCCAACAGCAAAGTTAAACCAACTAATTTGTTGAACTTGAACAACTTTTCCGCTACTACCCCGAAAACACAAAACCAAATTTCATTCATCATCATCATCATCATCCTCGCCAACAACCTCATTTTCCCCCAAAGGTATACTTTCAGCTTGCTAGTGGCAGCTTAATGAATGGACACCAATTTACCACCAAGCAAATCGGAACCAATTTGTTTGCGGGAATTGGATTCAGTGTTTGTAAACCGAGGGTTGTGTAAAAAGTCGGAATGTTAAAATTGGAATTTCTATGTATTGAATAAAATAAAAAGTTTCAAAAAATTCACCGTTTGAGCACTATGCTCTTTTTACAGATTCCAAAGCCTGCAATAAATAATGTTATACATGTTTTGTTCAAAGATATTTATAATTATTTTTAAATATTTGTACATTACTAAGCCTCGAGAATCAAACCCTCATTGTAACCAGAGTCGGGTTTTCCACACCATTCAAACCATTCCATTTTGAGCAGTTCAATCGAAACAATTTTGATCGACAGCATCACATTTTGTTGCCAAGTTGTGCATACCTATCTGGGTACGGTCGATGTGCGACGAATGCACGCACAAGCTTTGACGCTTCCGTTCTGTTTTTTTTTTTTTTCCTGTAGGGGAGAGCCCACTGCGACCAGTAGTTGATCTATTGTGGTGTTTACCCCGCGTTACTATATGCTGTCAGGTTCACCTGCACTATTGATTGGAGTGACAGTTGATTGCTGACTAAGCATTTTATCCCAATCGGGTATGATATCAAAGATGTATGATATAACCTTCTTAGGGCTGATATGCAACCATATGTCTTGTGCGCTTATTAACTTTGCCCCAAGTACTCGCTCTCTCCTATTTAGGAGGGCGCAGCAGTTGCATAGAAGATGCTCTGCAGTTTCTTTTTCGAACCCGCAGAACCGACAGTCATCGTTCAGAATTATGTTTATCCTTTTGAGATGCTGTTTTGTTGGACAATGTCCGGTCAAGAGACCTGTGTAAGTACTTAATTCGTGCTTACTTAAGTTCAACATGTTTTTTGAGAGTCGTGCGCTTGGTTCAATGAATCTTTTTGCCTGGGTTGCTCCCTCCGCTGTTTTCCAGTTGGAAACAATAGTGGTGCTTTCCCAGTTCTTGAGCTCCATAGTCAAGGCACTTCTCGATACTCCGCAGAAAGGTTCAGGTCCAATCAACAGTCCCTGAGATCCTTCCCTAGCTAGTTGGTCTGCTTCTTCGTTCCCTAGGATACCGCAGTGGCCTGGTACCCAGAATAAAGATACTCTGTTCCTTATGGCCAGGTTTCTTAGTGCAACTATACACTCCCAAACTAGTTTGGAGTAACATGTGAACGTACTTAGTGCTCGGAGAGCAGCCTGGCTGTCAGAGAACATGCAGATACTTGTGTACCTGTATCCCCTTTTCAAACAGGCTAAAGTGCATTCTAGAATGGCTTGAATTTCAGCTTGGAATACTGTTGGCCAGTTTCCCATAGGAATTGAGATCCTGAGTCTAGGTCCGAAAACCCCTGCCCCAGTTCTTTTATCCATTTTTGACCCATCAGTGAAGAATAGGATCGATCTGGGAGGAACCGCAGGTCCACCTGACTCCCACACGTCCCTATCATTGATAGTTACATTGTATGGTATGTCTAGGTTGAAAATGGGCTCCATCCAGTCATCATTTTTCACAATAAGTGAGTTTAATTTAAATTTCTTTAGGATTTTGAGGTGTCCTGTAAGATCTCCTTCATAGAGAGTTTTGTATTTGGAGAGTCTCAAGGCACTACGTTCCGCCTCTAACTCAATGAATTGATGTAGAGGCAGAATATTTAGTAGTGCATTTAGAGCCTCATTCGGTGTGCTTCGCTTTGCGCCAGTTATAGCTAGCGTTGCAAGTCTTTGGAGCTTCGCTAGTTTTTTCTGGGCCGTAATTTGCATAGTTTTGGTCCACCATACTAAGGAGGCATAAGAGATTTTGGGTCTTATAATAGCTGCAAATATCCAGTAGATAATTTTCGGCTGTAGTCCCCATTTTTTCCCTACTCCTTTGAGGCAGACCCATAGAGCTGTTGTAGCCTTAGCGATTACATGCTCTATCTGTGGGTTCCATGATAGCTTTGAGTCTAGTACTATGCCTAAATATTTCACTTGTGATTCGAGGTTTAACACTTCCCCATCTAATGTTAGAGGTTTTAGTGTAATTTTTCGTCTCCTAGTGAAGGCTATCACAGTAGTTTTGGAAGGGTTTATATTTAGTCCCTCTTCCCTGCACCAAAATAGTGCGTAGTTGAGTGCAGTTTGCATTCTATTAGACAGCACATTCTCATGTTTTCCCCGAACTATAATAACTACGTCGTCTGCAAAGCCAATAACTTCGAATCCCATGGATACAAGTTTGTTTAGGAGGTCGTCCACTATCAAGGACCACAACAACGGTGATAGAACCCCGCCTTGGGGACATCCCTTCGTTGGTGTGGCTTTGATTGTAAGTCCTCCCAAGCTTGCATAAATGGTTCTGTTTATTAGCATCGCACTAGTCCAGTTAACAGTTAACAGTCCAGTTCCGTTCTGTTGAAGCTCACCACACACTCGCAATAATCCAATCGAAAAATATCCGGAATGCCGGGAACAACTGCCGCCTCCTGACTACCGGAAAGCCGCTTACAAGTTGTGAATGTTTTGTGAATGGAATCTGTATAGGTGCATTCAGAATTTTAAATGTTTAGTTTTAACGGTGAGGTTTCTCTTTCGGAAACGAGCTGCTATGGAACGTGTGATTACATTTTTAAAACATTGCATTGTTTTAAGCTTATTTTTGTTAATTTATATTGCAGAGAAAAAGACGGTGGTAGTCTCAAATATCATAATATTATTAATATTTCACAACCATCAAAACAGAATTTTTTTTGAGGAAATTCAGTAGGATATTGAATGGAGAAAGTTTCCAGGCATATCATTTAGAGTAAGACTGTTATAGAAAATTACATATCAAAATAAAATTCAATGTTGTGATGAACATCCTTATTTCCAGTTGGTTTTTCCATTTATTTGA
Organism: Uranotaenia lowii; assembly: GCF_029784155.1. Taxonomy (NCBI): domain Eukaryota; kingdom Metazoa; phylum Arthropoda; class Insecta; order Diptera; family Culicidae; genus Uranotaenia; species Uranotaenia lowii. Next base: position 376,143,403 of record NC_073692.1, on the reverse strand, counting down.
AGCGACCTTCACATTCACTTCATTCAGCATCAATATTTAAGCTAGACCAGCTATATTATACAGAGTTTATTCAAAAATAAAAATTTTGCAGATGTGAATTGTAATAACATCATGTAATGCAAACACTATTCGTCCAAAGCCTTTAATTCGTTGGAAGCATATGGGCATTTCTATTCCAAGTGACCAAGAAAATGCGACGACCCTCTTCGACGTGGTCTAAAATACTCTAAAATAAGTAGAATGACTTATTGTAATCTAAATTTAAAAAAAACTAAAGTTTTGGTTTAATCGATCCACTACTCTTCAAATGGGAGCCCCCTCCCCCTTAAAAAACGATTTTAATCTCTCGTATATTGATGTTAGGGCTGAGCCATCTTTCTACACCCAAAGAAGGAGTTGCCAATTTCAATGCTAACTATGTGCCGAAAATGCGCTGAAATGTTTGCTTTCTTGTCCTTTATCTTTTGATGGAATAGGGAGGGATATGAACAGTGTTCGGCATCGCTAACTGAAAAGTTAGCGGCGCTAATTAGATCGCTAACTCGGTCAAAGTTAGCGATCGCTAATTAAAACCGCTAAATGTTGCGTAAAAGTTATCGATCTATAATAAAGCGCTAATCGCTAATCGATACTAGAAAGTTTTGAAAAAGATTAGCAAAACACAAATTAAGCGGCCATCTTTAATTATAATATTGACTTGAAAAGTTGTTAAAGGATACCAATAGGGACAGTTTTCGAACTTATTTTGTAATATTTCTGACCATGTCAGTTGCGTCAGTCCACTTTTAATTTTAGTTGACGTATTTGGTGGAAAGTAAAAGGAAAAACTTTTGAATTAAATTTTTCAAAATATTTACCCCTTTATAAAGTTTTTGTCTTGCCTCAGTTAATGCAAAGATTCTGTTAAGTTTTGTTTTGTCCGAAATAGTTTTTCATCTTTTTTGACATTGATACTCAAAAGATTGATTGATTTATTGACTTATTTTGTTCTGGAAATTTAAATTTTTTACAACTTTTTTCATCTTTTTTAAATTTTAAGAAGACTTATTCTTCAGACCTAGAATCAAGTGAAGACAATTCAAAAAGACGAATATTCCTATGATTCCAGTAAAAATCGAGATCGAATAGCTTCTTAAATCAATCTTTAACGAAAGTTAAACAACCGATCAAAATTTTAAATCTGAATGATGCCGAATATATGATCTATAAGTCTCTGGCCAAATTAACACTCCAAAGAAGTAGCGTTCTTCAGTTAGCGGAACTAAAAATTAGCGGAACTTTCTTATCCGCTAGCTGAAAAAAAAAAGTAGCGAGAAAATTAATTCGCTAACCGAAAGTTAGCGGACTAACTAGCGATTAGCGGAATAGCGTCTTTGTGCCGGACACTGGATATGGACACGTTTTTATTTTGTTTTCTTCAGTCATACGCATTGCGGTTGCGCTGGGAGGTTAATGCCGGCGGTCTCAAATCGAATCATCATCACTGCTATCTATCACATCTCATGCCAATGTCAAAATATTGAGAACTCATGATTGGAGTAAGGCTGAATTTTGGGTGTAGGGTGGTGACCGTGTGCAACTGTTTACACATCCTTATTCCATTTGTTGAACAACAATTCATTATGCTTTTCTACTTCATTTGAACGTTTCCATTCCAGCGTTGGCATATATTTTGATGATTCATTAAATATTCAAATTTCAGTAGAACCCTCAGGAAAAATTTAAAGTTTATTTCTAGAGTTTGTTTTGATTAGGTCGTAAGACCCACCGACCGTATTTCGAGAAAATCGCAGTTGAAGTTTTGTAACTTATTTTTAATTCTTATATTTAAAATACCGCTCAGAATTGTCTGAAAATTTGGTATAAGATGCAAAAATAGATTAGAGAGAGGGTAGGGTATTTGATTGAAGTATAAATTTGGGTTTTCGATTAAACATGCATTTACGGCCTTTGGCATTTTATGTTTGGCGCAAACGTCCTTTTGCGTATTGATTAGATTTACCTTACAAATTCATTTCATGAGTCTAAAACTATGCTTATTCTTCCTAGCTTGCTTCAAGCACTATAGAAAATTACCATTGCATGACTCTTCTGCATGTTAGGGCTCAATAATAGGCATGTGATCCAGAAGAAAACTTCATCTAGAAATTTTCCGAGCACCTCAAAATAGAGCATAAAAAAGAGGACTCATGTTTAATTCCCTGGACCGTTGGTCCCGCTGGTGATATGAGTTCTACAGAATTTCCATATTTTGCGAAACGCACGGTAATTCTTCAAATCTCTACCCTAGTTCAGCTAGTCTAGAGGAGCAATATCCTTTACACCACTTTAGCAGCCTGGAATCGGTGCTGCGAAGGAGTCCATTAAGTATAACTCCTTTCCACTTTGCTGGTTACTTCCTGTAACTTTTAATTGTAGCTATCTGTTTTGTCAGCTGCCTCTGTGATGAAAAAAATATTGAATTTGAAAATTTTATTTATTTATTCATGAGAGTTGAACTTACCCGGTACCAATTGAAGAAACTTTTATTACAGGATAGCTTTAACTACTTTAACTAACTAATCCCGTGTATATTTTTAACTTTTTAACGTTTGCCGAAGCATTTTTTCTTAGAAAACGCATTAGGTCGTAAAAACCAACTTGTTGCAATGTTATGAAGCGATTTTTGTTTTGCACGATAATCCAGTGCAGTGCAAAAAGTCGCAAAAACCAAATTACACTCGAAACTGAGAAAGTCGTTATACGTCATAATTTAAAATCATTTTGTAAAAGTTATTTATTGACCAAATTAACCCACATTTTTACCAAACATAAAACACTCCTTTATCAATCGTTTGCAGCCAATAACTCAATTTTGTTTATATTGGTTCATACGACCTAATCAAAACAAACTCTAGATTTCAATTTCAAAAATAGTTGAAGATTCGGTAGCGTGTATGCGTTACACAAACACAAACATGAAACGGAAGAATCGTTAGCGTGCAAGCGTCACATGAAACGTTAAAAAAAGATGGAAGAACGATTGATTCTGTTGATTAATTTTGGAACGGAAAGACGTTTGGTTTTTTTGGAGCGATTATTCTCGGTAAAGTTTTGGTGGTGTTTCTTCGAAAGTGACATCGCGAGTTACGACATTATATAACACAAGTTTTATCTGAATTGATGGCACACATTATTGAGTTAGACACGCAAAATCAATGGTTGAGAGAAAGCTGAACCATCTTTTACGGATGCGTTTTCATAAGGCGTGTAGTTGTAACGATGAAATTTCTCAAATTCCTTATATTAAAAATTGAATAATCTCCAAAGCGGCGCGAATTATTTTGAGTGACTACATAAGAGAAAAGTTTTACCTTCTCTGTAGCAAGTTCATTAGATATATGGAAAAAATGATTGTATTTGGAAAAGCAGTGAGGGGTCCGTTTTACTTTAAAAATGTATATATCTTATTTACATTGCAATACGTCATCTCAATGATTTCTGCCTACTTGGAAAGGGTCATTGCATTTTCTTTTTGCTTTAATAATATTTGCTGTGATTTTTTCCAATCATTCTTTTTATTATGAAACAACACTTCGTATCAAAAAAGGCCTATTGAGTTGTTTGAAAGTTGGAATAAGATTTCTTTAATTCATAGATTTATCGTTAGAGTGGGTTTAACGCTAGGGTTACCATATAGTCTAACACATCAAATGTGTGAAGGTACTGCTACACACTACTGTGAAACACCGCTTAAGGAAACGAAATGTGAGCTTTTCACACATTATGCAAAAAGTGATGAAAACGAGAAAATGTGTGAAATACAATAGATTCACGGACAAAATGTTTAAAATTAAGCAATATGAGCTCAGGGAGGTAGAATTTTAATTTATGATTCAAAACTAAATGAAGTATTCAAAAAACATGCTTTTAAACGTATTTTTATTTGCTTTACGCTAAACTTAAGGATATGCTGCACATCTGCTTGGAGGAGAGAGATTTTTGAAGTCCATGATTTATTCCTCCAAGCGGCTGTTGGCAGCTGTCTCGATCCGCAGAATCTGGAAGATATTACGATTGATAAAAATTAATATGGATTACTGTTTATATGATGAACAAAATGTCGGAAACTTACCATTATTAACTCAAACAATGCAGTCGTCATAAAATTTCATCAACTGGTTTTGTCACCTTGATGGTTTCCAAATTGCTGGATGGCATCTTTCACACACTTTCTCCTTAATCGGCTAATTCGGATAATGTGTAAATTTCAAACTTGCATGGTGTGTGAAAATCATATTCGAGTTTGACATATATTTGCAGATAATGTGAGAAACAATTCTGCAAAATGTATGAAATGATTTATCCGTGAAATATCTTGATTTCCAATTACAGTAGAACCCCGCTTATTCGAGGTAGTAGAGGCCTTCTCAGATAATACGAAATATATACATCCTTTTCCTTCTGTTTTGAATACCATCCGAGAGCAAAGCTCAATAATTAAAAGGATCTTGTATCAACCTGATGGCTGGGAGCTCAGAAAACCGGTGTTGTATCGTTTCTCCTGACTTTTTGGGTAAATAATCTCAATGTACTCGTTTTGATGTTGCGGGATCTGGTAACCCTAGTTCAATCCCTTAATGCTCGATTTTTTTCCATGGGTAAGTATAAAATTTTCTGATGCTGTGAAATTCGAGTAAAAGTTCGGAACAAGTTTTGAGTCGTTTTTCAAGTCTTCAAAAGTTATCATTTATCAAAGTTCAAAAATCTTGGGGTCTCCCAACGAAATAAAAGCGTACCCTGCAGTTGCAGAAGTATGCATGAAGCAGAATTTCTTCATTTTCCGGGGTAAGTTTTTTAAACAAACCTTTGGCCTTAGCATGGGCAGCAAATTATCCCCACTTTTGCCTGAAGTTTTCATGAGCGACTTGGAAGCAGATTTGGAGAAAAGAGAAAGACTTTTCCCACGTGTCTGGTGGCGCTACGTCGATGACATCCTTGCCTCGGTAAAGGAGCGTTATCTCACGCAGACTTTAGAGCTTCTAAACTCCAAACACAGATCGATAAAATTTACTGTAGAGAAAGAAATTGATGGAATACTCCGTTTCCTTGACCTCTTAATCTCAAGGAAAGAGGACAACACCAAAAAATTCGGAATATATCGGAAACCAACCTCAACCGACCGATATATAACAGCCGATTCCAACCACTTTGGTGCGCAAAAACAAGCCGCTTTCCATTCCATGGCGCACCGCCTGTACAATATCCCAATGAAAAAGGCAGAATTTGAAGAGGAAAAGCATAAAATCCTTGAGGCGGGTTTTTTTTAACGGTTTTGACAACGAATTTGTCCTCAAAATTCTCCCGAAACATGCCAGAAAAAAATACCGAAGTGATGCTACCACCTTTAGGCCAGAGAAAGAAGAGCCCTATAGAGTTAGCCTGCCGTTCCACCCTAAACTAACTAATAGGATAACAAAAATTCTTTCTCAACATGGTCTGAAAACGGCATACAAGAGCGGCAACACGCTTAAGGATCGGTTGGTCTCCTTGAAGGATAAGATCCCGCAAGATGAGAGATCCGGAATTTATGAAATTCTCTGTGAGAGTTGCTCAGCTGTTTACATTGGCCAAACTCGTCGTAAATTTAAAGTTCGACTTAAAGAACACAGAAACGCTGTAGACAACAACAGGGCCAATGAATCTAGCGTAGCCACCCACGCAACGGAAATGGGTCACTCCATTAACTGGGAAAAAGTGACCTATAAGAAATGTGTAAGAAAAGCCTCACATTTGAACGCATGGGAGTCGAACATCATTAGCACTTCAGAGAAACCGCTAATGAATGAAGATGACCCACCAATTATATCGCCGCTTTTCACCTTCACCAAAAGAAAAATTTAAAAAAGGAACCATCCTTCGACGAATACTATGACACTCGTAGTACGATCCTGCCAGTAATTTCTTCGTGTGATCAGTCGGACATCGTCCTGTAGATGGGCAACATCGAGCCCGAAACCGGTCGACAAAAAAGGTAATTTTGAATCCTTTTTTTCCGTTTGTAAGAACGTTAAGTGTCGTGTCCTGTAATACGTCGTGTGTTAATTGTGTAGTTAAGTTCTTACGTTGGCACAAATCCGCTTGAAAATGAGTGCCAACTTTTCAAGTACAAATGTTTGTTTCATGGATGAATAATTCGTTCATGGAAAGCTAATCAAATATGATCACGCGAAAACCAAAGTTGAATAATTTACAATCATAAATGCCAAAATTATAACCTGTCATTAAATTTAAAAAAATTGCAAGGAACCTAAAACAAACAAGAGCAATTATGTTTAGCTAAAACAACTAGACTTATATTCAAGAACATTTTTAAGTAAAATAGATTTCAAATGATAGACGGATAGACCATAGGAGGAGAGTTACTAAGGTGTTGAATAGAATGAGGAGCATTTCGAATAGAGGCAGGGCCGGATTAAGCCGTTGGGAGGCCCGAGGCAATTTTTCACGGGGGGCCATATGAATCCTTTTTTATATGCCGTCCCATATAACACAAACTATTTTAAACATGCAAAGAAACTGTAAGGGAGAATGGGGATATTTGATCCCCTTTTCTTATTTTCATCATATCTTTTTGGGAGAATTTGGCAACTCGCCATCTTTTGCATTTTCTGACAGCGCGTAATTTCAAGTCTACATATATGTTCCAAAAATTTGAACGATACATGAACTCATAGATGAACAAGAAGCATTTTCGTGAGATTAAAAAAATTGTGATATTTTTTAAGTTACAGGAGACTTTATCCTTCACTATAGCAAACTTAATCCTTTATTAAGGGTACCCTGACCTTAAGAGGCCGTTGACCATTTTATTCCATTTGAGTTCTCATTTCACAGTTTGTAAGAGTCAGGCAAAGAGAATTTTTAAATTTTGTCTGCTACACTGGGGTCATTGCATACTTTAAGCCGCAATTTTCTAGTTTTTTAGATATATACAGTTTTTTTGGGTTCTTTTCAACAGATAATTACTGTATAAACAAAAGTTATTGGGCAGGTATTAGTAATTTTATGATAACCAATAATCACAACCCATTCAGAAGAAAAATATATCATTTTCGATTCTAGGGACAAACTATACCCATAACATTAATTTTGGAAAACTTATCTTTAAAAAAATTGAGGATTTCATATTGCTTGGAAAATATGGTATTATGGAGTTTATATTATACTCTAACGATTGACATATTGGAATAAATATTTTTATCTTAATTTTTTCTTGCTAGAAACATTTGAAAGTGATAAAAAAAGATCTTCAAATCACATTTTGTAAAATTTTTCAAACAAAGTTCAATACCTCGGAAAATAAAGTTTTTTTAAATTGTTGAAATAAAAGCTTTGTTGTTTTGTTCTATTTGGCACATTTTTTTAGAACATTTGATGTTTGTTAGACATCCTTGTTTCGAGATATAGCGAAGGAATCAAGTATCATCATTCTCCCCAAAACAGTTCGTTATGTTGCCTACAAATAACCATTATGTCTGATATCTTCAAACAATAATTGTTGATCTATCACGGGCTATTACTGCGGAAGAATTAATCAACTAATCGGAAATGAAAATACAGATTAGAGCTGTTAAATGTGGAAATCAATGCACAATTAATATAATAACTTTATCACCATCCACAAATCCCCTGATTAGAAAAATCAAAATATAGATATTAAAACGCTTTTCATATGATTATTAATCACTTAGTATGAGCTTCATCAAAAGCAGGATGAATTTTTACCTCATGATTATTAAGAAGTAACAACTTCTGGCTAAGAATCTAAAACAAAAAAAAATCAACAGAATCAACTTAAACTTCATGGAAATACAGACAGTTAAACGGTGAAATTCAAAACCTTAGATCGGGTTTTTTTCAGACTCACAATTCAAAATCTCAAATTGAAATTGTAATATCAAATCTCAAATCTGAAGAATATAGAAAATTCAGAATTGAAGTTACAATCAGAGTCAAGCAGGGAAAATTTTTAATTCAAATCCAAATGTTATTCCCTTTTCTTTTCTTCAAAATACAAAATAAAATCGTGTTCATGTAATGTGGTGAAGCTTTTAAAATGAAATGCGAATTAATACTAAAAAATAAAAATCAAAAAAGTCTAAGGTCGAAGGAAAAAATAATGCTTTAAACACAATTTAAAATCTGTTGATGAATTTTCATGAAAAACAATTTTTATATCAATATTTTTCTTGATTTTTGTTTCTGGGTTGTAACAAAGTTTGCCGGATATTGCACAGATTTTAAGCAATCAAGAAATCAAATGCCCGGATTTTGCCAGGTTTTTATATAGAGTTGCCTGGATTTGTCCGACCGGATACGTAATGAAAAAAAATCTGGCAACCTTACTATCCGTCTCATTTAAAATATTTAATACTCGCTGAAAAAGCCGCTCAAAATTTCTAAAAACAACTTCACGGTGAATTCTCACCTTAAAAATTATTAAGTAATTTTATCAGGAAACTGGGTTTTAGATAAGGTGAATACATTAAACACTCTGATCCATTCACTTCTCAAAAGTGTTTTCAAGTGTACGTCTCGGTGATCGAGTGGTTAGCGCGGTAAGACGGTAATCGCTGGTTCACCGATGGCATGGGTTCGATTCCCATCTCGGTACTGGGTGTTTAATGTTAATCTTAAGTTGTCCACGTCATTTAATCAGTCTGTAAAGCCTAAATCAGCTAAGACGGTGCTCCCAAATACATTTTTTTTGCAAGGATGCAGAGGTGAGCTCGGACCCAAAGCACAAATTTATTTTCCCATTCTTTTCTTTATTTTTCGCTATTTTGAATACTGGGACGTGAATTTTGGATTTTGGATTTTGTGATTTAAGGTGGATGTGAGTAATCAATGAAGCAATGAAGAATTTGTTGAGGCGATTGTGTAAAATTATTTTTTACATGTCTTCTTGCATCTTAAATATCTCAAACATACGTAAACTAAAAAATTTGAAAAAAGGCAAGAAAGTACTTTTCAAAACCAACACAACGCAGCTAAAGTTTTGCATATCCAAGCTCTAGTAACGTAGTTATTACCGAAATGAATGCGCGGATACTAAATGATCATAGCTTTAGTTTCAATATATAACGCCTACAAATTAATCAAAATCAGCTCTTAAAGCCTTCGCACCACGAAAAAATGTTACTTTGATTACCTTTGAGTTAACTGTAGTTACAAACAAATCTGAACATGAGATTTTTTGAGCTTTTACGCATAAAAGTTTAGTCTTAAGAAGAAATTTCGTGACATTCAGATTCTCAATTATCCCGTTTCAGCCTTCTATAGGAAAAGAAAACTATTCAATCCAGTCATTAGAATGCCCTTGTTTTTTCTGTCTTTTCAATAGTTTCCCAGGTAATACCAGATCAGCCTCTCTCTTAAAGGGGCTTCCATCCTTCTGGCTTCAACTTTTTTTTTCAGATAATTTTCCGGGTCAAATCCGGGCTCGGTCCTTTCGGCCATCCTTTTATGCCTTCCGACTTTTTTATGTCTGCTTGACTATTCTTGAATGGCTTCATATTCCCTCCTTCACTCTATCTTCTTTTCCATTGAAAGGTTCGGATCGAGGATATTCTTGCAACTTGCCATCCATTCCGGTTTTGACTTTTGTTGGAAGTCGAGCGAAACGACTTTTTTCCTATACCTATTCCGCATTGCCCTTAGCTTGAGAATTTTCTTTAACGACCGCACATCTGCTGGCCCGATTTATGACTGGAGGATTTGTCTTTGCTGCACCTGAAGGTTGGTCACAAATTTCCCCAAGAAAAGGTCCAATGGAGAAAAAAAATCAAGCTTGGAACAGCTACACACACCCTGAGCATGGGTGTGGTGAAGCTTTTTATGCTACAATCGAAAGGAGCTTCAATTGGCTGGACTTGATTTTTTCCTTATGAATGAAGAATGTTTAAAAAAAATATCCGCACAGAACGAAATGAGCGAGCAATTAAATTTCCTTCTTCCAAGCAGCAATGATTGAGTTTGGGGGGTTTTCAATTTCCTTCGATTATATTTTACGATCGGTTGTAAAAAAAATGGGGGGAAAACGGCAAATGATTCCATCGGTTGGTGGTTGGTGAAATTGCAAATCCTGGTTAACAGTTGATGGTGCAATGGTCATCCTCTGACCAAATCCCGAGGTTGGTGGATTGGAAATAAATCTGGATGAATGAAATAAAATTCTACCATTTTATTCGGGAGTTAAAAATTAATGGTTGTTTGTTTGTATTTGATCGTTATATACAAAAGTCATCGAATACCATAAATTGATTTAATAAGTGAAATATTTTTTCAAATCAACTTCTGTAGAACAAACTGTTGAGAAAAAAATGTTGAAGTTAAAATTTCAAAAGTGGCTCCAGAGAGTAACAGTGATATTTGATGCAAAATATTGAATTTAATAACAGTAAAATTCCGAGAATACTATTCTTACTTTCTTGTTTTGTTACATCGTTTTCGTCAAATATCTTCTTGGAAAATACTATTCAAAAATTCTGTATTATTTGAAAAAAAAAAAAAATAAAGAATAAAATATCTCTGATGAATTTTGGATCAATTTTATATTCATTCCATTATTCATTTTTCATAGATTTTTTCAATTGAAGATAAAAATAAAATCTATGACAACAATTGATCAAAATGAAGTTCCAAAATTTTTTAAAAATAAATTTTCTTTTTACAAAATTTAATTTGAAGAAAGAATTTAGATTTCAAGGAACCATTTATTCATTGCAATGTAATATGTTTTCTTGAAATTTCTTTAGAAAAAAAATGAAGGAAGGTATTCGATATCAGCCTGCAGTTAGGATTTAATTTTGATAACATTCTTTCTAGTCAATAGAAAAAAAATGCTGAATTGCAAAGTGCTCAGATCGATGATTCTTCAATTTTAACAATATTTTTGTTAATGTATTTTCATTTGAGCGCCTCGATAAAGTGACAAAATTTTGAAACAAATAAAGTAAGTATCTGAAATTTAAATGATAGATTCAAAAAAGAGTCTGAATTTTTCATCTCAAATCTGAAATCTAGAATCTGAAATCTAGAATCTGAAATCTAGAATCTGAAATCTAGAATCTGAAATCTAGAATCTGAAATCTTAAATGTGAAATCTGAAATCTGAAACCTGAAATCTGATATCTGAAATCTGAAATCTGAAATCTGAATCTTAAATCTGAATCTGAAATCTGAATCTGAAATCTGAATCTGAAATCTGAATCTGAAATCTGAATCTGAAATCTGAATCTGAAATCTGAATCTGAAATCTGAATCTGAAATCTGAATCTGAAATCTGAATCTGAAATCTGAATCTGAAATCTGAATCTGAAATCTGAATCTGAAATCTGAATCTGAAATCTGAATCTGAAATCTGAATCTGAAATCTGAATCTGAAATCTGAATCTGAAATCTGAATCTGAAATCTGAATCTGAAATCTGAATCTGAAATCTGAATCTGAAATCTGAATCTGAAATCTGAATCTGAAATCTGAATCTGAAATCTGAATCTGAAATCTGAATCTGAAATCTGAATCTGAAATCTGAATCTGAAATCTGAATCTGAAATCTGAATCTGAAATCTGAATCTGAAATCTGAATCTGAAATCTGAATCTGAAATCTGAATCTGAAATCTGAATCTGAAATCTGAATCTGAAATCTGAATCTGAAATCTGAATCTGAAATCTGAATCTGAAATCTGAATCTGAAATCTGAATCTGAAATCTGAATCTGAAATCTGAATCTGAAATCTGAATCTGAAATCTGAATCTGAAATCTGAATCTGAAATCTGAATCTGAAATCTGAATCTGAAATCTGAATCTGAAATCTGAATCTGAAATCTGAATCTGAAATCTGAATCTGAAATCTGAATCTGAAATCTGAATCTGAAATCTGAATCTGAAATCTGAATCTGAAATCTGAATCTGAAATCTGAATCTGAAATCTGAATCTGAAATCTGAATCTGAAATCTGAATCTGAAATCTGAATCTGAAATCTGAATCTGAAATCTGAATCTGAAATCTGAATCTGAAATCTGAATCTGAAATCTGAATCTGAAATCTGAATCTGAAATCTGAATCTGAAATCTGAATCTGAAATCTGAATCTGAAATCTGAATCTGAAATCTGAATCTGAAATCTGAATCTGAAATCTGAATCTGAAATCTGAATCTGAAATCTGAATCTGAAATCTGAATCTGAAATCTGAATCTGAAATCTGAATCTGAAATCTGAATCTGAAATCTGAATCTGAAATCTGAATCTGAAATCTGAATCTGAAATCTGAATCTGAAATCTGAATCTGAAATCTGAATCTGAAATCTGAATCTGAAATCTGAATCTGAAATCTGAATCTGAAATCTGAATCTGAAATCTGAATCTGAAATCTGAATCTGAAATCTGAATCTGAAATCTGAATCTGAAATCTGAATTTGAAATCTGAATCTGAAATTTGAATCTGAAATCTGAATCTAAAATATCAATCTGAAATCTGAATCTGAATTCTGAATTTGAATCTGAAATCTGAATCTTAAATCTGAATCTTTTTCTCCGAATACAGTATGTGATATTCCTTAATTTTTCTAACTTTTAAAGCTTTCAAATCGCTGCTACCACCAATTTCAAACGTCAATGATTGCCTTTAACTCTCAGATTTTTATGACTCCCCAATTATTGCTTCCCATTCAACAGCCAGAGCATTAAAGCGATCAACAAATCCATTTAATCGCGTATCTTCCCAGCTTCGGTTCATAATACTCGTTCGTCGAAAGTAATCCTCTCAGTCAAACTTCAGAATAACCGCAATAATAATCGCCGGGACCATAACGTGATAATCGTCGGATTTGGTTGAATTAGATCCAGAGATTTATCGATGTTTTTTCGATTGCTCCTGTCCAATTGCGGGGGACCAATTCGAGATATAGAATAAAACGCTTAAAGTAAATTCTTCCACGTTTTCCTCTGGAATAAGATTTAGTCTTCCTGATAAATATTGGGGCAAATCTCTTCTGGCGAGACCACAAAGACGACGACGACGACAACGACGCCAGGACAGTGATTACAAGCTTATTCGGTTTGGATTTCTTTTTCCTCCCAAGCACGCTTTCTCCGAATTCAGTCGTACAAATTACCTCCCCCCTAAGCCACCTTCCAACCCAATTCTCCAGAACGTTTAATCAATATCAATCGGATTATGGTTGCGGTTGACTGGCGAGCCGGGTCTGAACATACTATATATTTGCGGTTTGTTTGGAAACAAACAACACGGTAATTGAGCGTTAAATGTGCCAAGTTGGATGATTATTATCGCTCGTTTTGCCATTGCCCGGGCTCCTGGACTGGTTCTCGGGCTCTGGCTGCCATGGATGCTGCTTTAAAGTCAAGTGTTTAAGTTCAAGCACTTACTGTATGTTTTGTAGGTGGCAAATGCCAGGCTTCAATTGAAGTGGCAAACGGGATTACGATTTAAGCGCATTAGCGATGTTTGTCTCGCAATCGCAAGTGGTGATTTATTCTGGAAGCTTGTTGATTTTGTAGTTATTTAAGAGGGTTTTTTTAATACAAAGTCTATAACTGTTCCGAAAATGATAAACATACTTTCAGAATAATAAAAAAAAATGTTTTAAAAATTTTTATTTATTTTATTTTGCACACTGTACCATAATTTGTGTCCTACCCAACACTGTACTCTTATCTGATGAAAATCTTTGATCATAAGCCAGAATTCGCACTTTTCCTCGAACATGACTGATAAGCTCCTGCACAGTTGCATTATTTACCATTTTCACCACTTTTAGCCAATAATTTTTAAATTTTCCGATGTCATCAACTGATTTTATGCATTTTCGTAACTTTGCTTTGATCAAAGCCCAAAAAGTCTCGATTGGCCGTGCCTCGAGGCAATTTGGCGGATTTATGTTTTTTGGCACAAAACAGACGTTTTGGCTTTGGTACCACCCTAGTGTGTCTTTGACGTAATGTTATAACGACAAATCGGGCCAAAATATGACGGGTCCATCATGCTGCTTGAACATCGGCAATGAACGCTTCTGGAGGCATTTCTTGATGTAGTTCTGGGTGTTCATTGTTTCCGATGTGACGTACAGGCTAGATATTTTGCCGCACTCGCAAATTGCCTGCCACACCATTACCTTGCAAAATTTTTCAGTGAACATGACCTTCTCCATTTCGGGGATATCCTTGTCCTTGCGTAGGTACAGTGAAGTATTGTGGCCCAGGAAAGGTTTTATCACAGACTAATACAGACATGACTCTCCATAGAAAATTCTTTCCAATTTATCGCAAAAGTGCTCTTAAGTGATTGCCCTGCCATCTGGTATCGACATTTCTCCTAACCATTGAAAACCTCAAAAACTGTCGAAGTAGCCATGGAAAATATTGATCGATCAGTAAAAATATAAACAAACAAAAACTCGGGAAAAAAATCCTCAAAATTGATTATTCGTCTGAAAGTTTATCGTGGCCGTCGCTGAACTCATTCCGTAAAAGCGGAACATCCCCGGAAGTGCGCAACTAATGGAGACATACAGGAATTCCGAAATAGTAAATACTGTACATTTCCACTGCTTTAAATTTGAGTTTTTTTTCAGGTGGATGCATGGCTCTAGTGACTCTAGTCCGAATACATGGTATTATTATTATTTATTGTACATCAATGGATCACATATTGACCCTAATGAAAAAAAAAAATTAAAAATTAAAACTAATGACACTACAAATACAATTGTCTACACAAAACTTAAAGCTTTAAGGATTTTTCTTCGGAATGCATCCCTCGAAACGTCAAAATCAAAATGTTCGGACTAGCGGTTGAATGTCTGGATTACACCAATAAGTGCTGTGTTAGCCCCATAATTATTCAAACGAAGAGGGACGTAGAGCTGGAACTCACGATTTCTCAAACCACGTGGTCGTATGTTGAGTTGAATACCTTCCAAAAGTGCGGGACAATCAGTTCTGGATGAAAGTAAATCAGCTACGACAGAGGCTCGTGCGGCGGTCCTGCGGGCTTGCAGCGTGTCAATGTCGATTAAGCGACAGCGGCTCTCGTAGCTGGGAAGTCGGAACGGGTCTTGCCAGCTCAAGTGTCGAAGAGCGAATCTCATAAAACGCCGTTGGATAGCCTCAAGACGCTCGGAGCCGTTTTGGTAATAAGGGCACCAGATAGCAGAGGCGTATTCAAAGATCGAACGAACCAAACTGCAATAACTCTTCAAACAGTGAATATTTTTGAAGTCTTTCGCCATGCGGAACAGTAGACCTAGGCTTCTAGAAGCTTTATCGACGATGTAATTGGTGTGAATCTTAAAATCCATCAGTTTGTCAAGAATGACACCAAGATCTTTCACGTGCTCAACTCGAGCAATAGCCTCGTCGCCGAGAAAATACACTGCATTGGATGGAAACCGCTTACGGGAAAAAGAAATTGCTGCGCATTTACTACGATTTAAGAGCAGACAATTGACATCGCACCAGGAGGCGAAGAAGTTGAACTGGTCCTGCAGGAACTAGGCATCGTCAGGGCCGGAGATGGGATAAAACAACTTCAGGTCGTCTGCGTAAGCTAGTTTTGGTCCATCGAGGAGCAGCAGCACGTCGTTGAAATAAATCAAGAATAGTATTGGTCCTAAATGGCTCCCTTGAGGCACTCCAGAGGTGGGAGAAAACTGGTTAGAGAAGGATTCTGCCGTTCGGACAATAAGTTTCCGACCTACCAGGTAGCTGCGAAACCATTCCAGTAGAGACCCACAAAAACCAATGCGATCGAGTTTGGCGATAGCAATTTCATGGTTCACTTTGTCGAAAGCGGCTGACAGGTCGGTGTAGATGGCGTCTGTTTGGAATCCTGAAGCAAAACTGTCTTGCACCTTAGACGTGAACGCCAGCAGGTTAGTGGTCGTAGAGCGCTTAGGCATAAAGCCATGTTGATCATAAGAAAAATAAGGTTTGCAGTACGAGAAGATAGGGTCTAAAACAACCAGCTCAAATAACTTGGCAATAGCGCATAAGGCAGAAATACCGCGATAGTTGTTGACATTCCTCCTGTCGCCTTTCTTGTAGACCGGAAACATGTAGGCTTTTTCCATATAGAGGGGAACGTAGACGTGTTGAGCGATGCTTGGAAGATTCGTTTTATAGGTGTTAGCATATGTGATATGCAGCGCTTCAAAAAAGTGGCTGGTATACCGTCCGGTCCGGCAGAATAACTGTGTTTCAGCTTCACGGAAGCCTTCAAGTTTGTATCTTCGTCGACTGCGAAATTATCGAATGAAGTGCTCAAATGAGGAACGTTGCTTGTAGCACTATTTAACTGCTCCGAGGATATTGAGCCAGAGTCGAAAATACTACGGAATTTCTGTGCGAAGAGATTACAGATATCACGGTCCGATGTCGCCGACGTATCATCCAAGAACATGTATGAAGGTAAGCTGGATTCCTTCCGTTGATCCTTGATGTACTGCCAGGAGGATTTAGGTTTGGTTTTAAAACCACGCTGGATCCGGATTAGGTAGCTCTGATAGCAACGCGTGCTTAGTATTTTATAGGCTGAGTTAAGTTTGCGATACTGATGTTTGGCTTGGAGAGTCTTGTGCCTGGTGTAATAACGGAGGGCTTTATTCTTCAGCGTTTTCATTTGCCGCAACTCTTTCGTGACCCAAGGTGCTCGTAGATTTGAGACTGCAGAGCGTTTCGGCACATGGCGATCGATAATGTAGTTGACAATGTGGGTAAACTTAACAGCAGCAGCGTTTGGATCAAAAGGGTCCAGTTCAGATTCCCTGTTGATGGTGTCCAGAGTTTGAAAAATCGCAGAAAAATCGGCACTTTTAAAGTCGTGGAAGAAGGAAGCCGGTTTTTCGGTAACGGTGACAATGCCAGAAATATCGAGCGAAAGCAGCAAAGCGGGGTGGTGAGGGACGGACTTGACCAGAGGCTCAGGAGCTTCTTCGATTGTTGGTGAAAGAGACCCGTCATTAACGAAACAGAGATCGAGAGAACGGCCATTTTCGTTAACGATGTTGTTGATTTGCCGGAGAGTAGTCGTACTTAGAGCGTCGAGGATGATGTTGGAGGGCAACGTGAACGAGGATCTTTCCGGGTCAGCAAACAAGAAGCTGCTTTGGGAGGAGCACCACTTTAAACCAGGCAGATTGAAATCTCCGATGATAATGATGTCGTCTTCAGGATTAGTGATTCAGCAAACTTTGGAAAGGCTACGAGAAAAGGATTCAGCAAAAGTCGAATTTTTAGCACGATACGGGGGGAGGTACACCGCACCAATGTAAAGCATTCGTTCCCCTAGGTCGATACGCGTCCAGACCATTTCCAAGTCAATCCATGCCTCATCATCGATGGGCACGGCTGATAGGCATGACTTAATGGCAATCAAAACACCACCTCCAGTAGATTTCGTGCTGTTGTGAGGGCCTCAATCACAACGGAACACTCTGTAGTCCGAGCAGAAAACCTGACTGGTAAGGGTCCTGTCCTTAAGCCAAGTTTCGGTGAAGACAACGATATCGTAACAGGAACTTGAGGAGGCAAGCAAATATTCATTAACACAGGCATTGATGCCGCCGACGTTCTGGTAGTAGAGATTGATACAATCGCGTTTACCGCCATGCAAACCGGGTCGTTGTACACTGGAACGGGAAAATCCATCACGAAGAGGAAAGCCAATAGAAGATGGATACTTGCCTGGTAAGACAGGCTGGAGAACCCCTACGCTACATACGAACTCAGGGCCGGGACGACTGATGACGTTGGCAGGAATCAGCGCGACTGAGTCGAAGGGCACAGGGGTCTCCGTAAGGCCCAAAGCGTTGCGTCCCGGTGATGAAGTCCCAGTGGAAGTCGTGAAGTTCTCAGGTTCCGAAGAAGAACAAACTGAGCATGCAGGCTGGAGAACCTCATCGCCACGATCGAACTCAGGGCCGGGACGACTGCTGACGCTGGCAGGAAGCTGCGCGACTGAGTCGAGGGGCTCCGAGGTCTCCGTAGTGCCTAGTTCCTTGCGTCCCGGTGAAGAGGCCCTTGTCGGTAAAGCAGTACTTCTCAGATGTGGTTGAAATTCGATGGATCTATTAAAAGGCAGGAAAACATCATGCGCAGGAACAGCTCTCAGATTTGAAGAATACTTTCCTGTGGGGGCAAATTGGGGAGCCTAATCACCACAGACGAACTCAGGGCCGGGACGACTGCAGACGCTGGTTGGGAACGGCGCGACTGAGACGAAGGGCTCCGAGGTCCCCAAAAGGTCGGATTTGTTGCGTCCCGGTGATGGAAACCTTAATGGAGCGGCATGCTCGGAGGTCTTCGATGTGCAGACACTGATGCGTTCAGGAGCAGGGACCCTTGGAGGGGGTTCGGATGGCGAGAAAGATGATGAACTTATGGAAGTGCTGAGGTATGCTTGACGATGCCTGGATGGGACGAAAGAAGCGCTGTACCACTCACTCACGACTGGTCGATTCCGCTCTGCTTGGATGGGCTTAAGCGCGCACCTAGAGCTTCGGAAATGGTCGGCCCAAATGATCAAGCCATGCGTATAGTGCGGTGTCCTGCACACAAGGATGAACGGTCGATTTTTTTTTGGTTCACACTGGATTCCGTTGGTTGGAAACAGGAGTATGCAATTCTCAGGGGGATACAGTTTTCTCCAACCCGTGTGGAGCCAGGTGTATGCAATTCTACACGATTTCTCTACGTATCCGTGTTATCACCATCTATTTGCTATGTGTTAGAATCTCGTTTTTAAGCTTTTTTCCCTCAGTTTTAAGCTTTTTTGCCTCTAGAGCATTGAAGTTGAAAGCTGAAATCTGAGATAAAAAGCTGAAATCTGAGAAAAAGCTTGAATCTGAGAGATGTGCTCTACACGGGTTGAAAAGAACCGCATCCCCCTGGTTGGAAACTAACTACGCGCTATCACTGTCAGAACGCGTATCGCAGGCTTCGTGAATGTGCTGGCCAATCTACTTAGGTTCATGTGTGATGCACCGAGAACAAAAGATCGGATCAATCCAACCGTCGAATGTAAATAGAATGGAATGGAATGGAAAATCGCACTGGGAAAACCGGGAAGTCAGATTCAAGCCCGAGAAAAATACAAATGGAAACCAAAATTCAGAATAATAATTTCAATTTAAAGTCAAAGAATTCCAAAAATTTGTGGGAGGAAAATCATAAGTTTTGAAATAAATTAATCATTCGGATTTCTCTTCAAATTCTAAAATCAATTGCATCTTAATTTAAGAAAAAAACCTTTCAAATCAAAACTCTTTTTTGCAAACTTGAAAATGTAAAAAGTAAATAAATGTGAGCTTCGTTGTGTTGAATAAATAATTTATGAGTGATTCATAAATGTTTTGATAATTCGTTCAGCTCCATTTTTTTTAGCAGTTCCTGGGACACGAGAATTCCTGAAATATTATTTATTCCTGGGAATTTCCGGTCGAGAGCTCTCGGAATCGACACTCTACTTAACCGTGACAAGTGGTTCTGAAATCTAGGTTCTGAATTTCTAGCTTGGGTATTTCTTTTTTAAATATTAATAAAAAAAATTTTAATTAAAAATATTTTCCTCGATTTTTTAGAAATTTAACACTTGGATCATCGCCTTTTAAGCTTTACCTATTTCTTTTAGTGCTTAAATTTATCTCAAAAAAATGAGATTTCATTTAAAGTGACAATTTTGTAGGAAAAAACGATGTCCATTCAGAAATTTTTCACATATTTATGGCAAAAAGGTACAAAATTACTGAAAAGATCAAATTAAAATTTTTGTATATCATTTTGGTCAATTAAATTAAAAATTTTTAGAAAAAAATTTTTTTTTTAGAAAATGGTTTGCTGGTTTTAATAACTGCTGAAATATATAAGTTTTGTTGAAATTTTTGGACCCAGAATTTATTAAAACCAAATATTTATAAAGTGGTCTTTTTTTTAAAGATCACTTTTGAGGAACCTCTAAAGATTGTTTTTTTTTAGTTGGCCCCATACAAAAGGTCGTTCTCCACATCCTTATCTACCATTTGGAGGATGAGCCTTCAGATTCCCAGACATTATGCAATTTTAGGCCACCCTAATCAACATTCTCCAAGATTGCAAAGTATTTCAATTTTAGCAAACAACTAATAATAGAAGGTTGTATTTGTTTCTTAAAGTTATGAAATTCTATCAATCTTTAACACAAAGTTTGAAAGTATTATAGTATCCAGTTAAGTTGCTAAATTAGTTTAAATCTGAAATTTAAAATCACCTCAAACGTCCTCCAGTGATGCTATAAAATAATAAAAATTGTCTTGTTATTGAATTTTCTTATTTTTCTTCCTTGAAACGTTAGATCTCTGTATTTCGAATTTCAAGACAAGTAATAAAACCTCATTCAAACTAAGAACAACAATCTGGTTCGAAACCAATTAATGCTATCTTCAGACCGCTCAATATTAAAATAAAAAAAAAACTAGAGCTAATGGTTTGAATCAAACATCAGCTGTTAATTTCTTCTGAATCAGCTTTTGTTACTAAGTCTCCAAAATGTTGATGCCCGATAAAACAATATTACGAATGCATCAAATTAATTAAAAGATATCCAACTATTTCGATGTGATGGTGGCTCCAGAGAGTACTTGAAGTATTGCAGTTGCTCTCGGCTCTAGAACAAATTTACCTTTCTGTGTTTTTTAGGCCTGGCACACTCCCCAACACTAAAAAACTCAAATGAGTCTACTGGTAATGGTCACTTCAGTTCTCAGCATGTCTGGCAGCGAACAAGTTAAAAATAGTTTAAAAAAACGCAAGCAAATTACAAAAAAGTAACGCATGATGAGAACACAATACATTTAATTTTAGAGAAGAAGAATGTAATAAAATCAATGAAAACAAAAAAAGGGAATCGTTGTGGAACTAGTGTTCCTTTTAAGAGATCCAATTCCCGATCAAAGTAATTTAAAATATGAAACAAATTTTAAGAAAATAAAGAAATATGATTTTAACTAAACTAAGTTAACATAAGATAAATTAAACTAAAGTAAACTACAGAGAAACAAATTTTAATCAACTATTCTATACACATTTAAAAAAAAATCGTCATTTGTTACTTTTCGCGATCAAATATGCTCTTTGATCGTTTTTAGCAAAAGAAAATTCAATTTCGACTCACACGAGCATCCCCCGACTAAAAAGTTACCAAACCGAAGGTTCATTCAGTAGAGCCATAAATTATTCATTGAACTTTGAATTCCTAGAACTTGAATCCCACACAAACACATACGTCAACGTCAAAAACCCTTCGGGGCTGTAGTCGGAGTCAAACATTGTAGAATACCCAAAACCAACCCCGATGCATGAATGGGTTGGAATCAAACTTGTGAAATGTGACCACAGTTGGGAGCTATTTGTTCGTCGCCCCATTCGCAGTGACAGTGACACCAGAACACCAGAACCAGACACGGGACGCGGTTTTCTCTAGAAATCAATGATAACGGCAAAACGGCACTTGGGTTTCGGTTTCTCACCCTGGCTTTCAACCATTCAATGGCAAACACCGGTGAACAACGACAGGAGCATTCAGTCAATTAAGTTCCGTACCCTTCCAGAACAATCAATCTTCGGTGCTTCGATTTTGCCATTGCTGGAAAGAATGGTGCGAAAGAACGAACTAATGGAATGAATCGAAAAGTTGATTACACAATGGAGTGATCAATTGTGGAAGATTGTGATTCTAATTGAATCGATATTGAATTTTGAGATTTGATGAATATTTAACAATGAAAATTAATTCAAACCATCCGTGCTTAAAATTTAAACACACTGACAGTGCCACTTATCTATGGCAAAAGTTAACCATTCGCCGAAAACCCATCTCGAAAATGAGCTAATATAAATTTCAAATTTTCATCCCCCCTTTCCATCGTAAGACAATGTGATGTTACGGAAGGTTTCGTAATCCAACCCCGATTTGGAGATGAAGTGGTTTGGTGTACCAACCTACCAAGTAGCTATCTTATAATTTATGACTTATTATCGCCCCGTTTTGCCACCTCTCCAATAATAATAATAATAATCTTAATCGGCTGCCACAAGCTGGAATGCTAATTGGTCCAATGAATTCATAATTTATCGCATATTCAGCGATGGCGATAATCATGATAACGGATTCTAGCTCGAGCAAGCAAGGCGTCGATCTTGGCAAAGTGTGAGCTAATTGAGCAATTTGAAATCATTGAGCGTGTCTTAGTAATAAAATCTTTTCGATGAAGAAGTTATTTTTTCTAAGAATAAGATGCAATGCAGAATAAAACAAAATTTATTGAAAAATTAAAGAGAACTAAGTTTATTGAATCTTTTCATAATCTGTTTGAATAAAATAAACAAAACATGTTTCCTATTGACATTTGTATACACTTCACAAAAATTTAACCTTTATTTTATATTTCTCCCGTTCATTCCAGATCTCAAAAACATCCAGTAGATAACCTTGTCTAGGATGATGGTTCAACGATAGCCGCAAAAAGCTGCTCGTCCAGTATATTCTAGGCTCTAACACCGGCAGAGGAACATCGCCGTCTGGAGACATAAGAAAATCCCCAGAATATACGTCTGCACGATGTTTCCAATAACGGTGAGGACCTTTCTCTTCCGGGCCCGAAGAGGAAGGTCCTGCTCAGAGCCCAAGAATTGACAAGTTTTGAATGGGTGCAGCCAGCAAAAGAAAATTGTAAATAGCCAAACAATTGTATAGGAAGTTAAAGTTAAATTTAAAAGGTAAATTAAACTAAGAAATTACCTAACGTTAAGGAGCTTCGACTGATATGAATTGAACAAATTTTTAGACACTAAGCTAGCTTAAATCATTATGATCAGTGAATGGTTTGTGATACCGATACTAAGTAGCAAGCTGATAATTCCAGGAGATTTTAACACGGTTAACTAACTTAGGCTAATGATAATAAAGTAACTAATTAATTACCTATTACCAGCGAGTGAGTTGTTTCCAAAAGTCGCCCAAAAGCCAGGCAGGACAACCACCGAAATGATCTGTTCAGTGTTAAATGTTCCAAAACTACCAAGGACGAAAGCAAGCAAAGTCCGCGTTTCGAAAGTGTTGTTAATTGATTGAGAGGAGAAAGAAGAGAAAAAAAACGATTAAAAATGTGACACATATTTTAAGCAAGCTAGCAAATTGTCACGGTAGCTTTTACTACTGTTAAAGAAAATAATTGAAACCCTAGTTACATCCTTTGAAAGTAGAATAATGTTGTATTAAAACAGATCAGTGCTGCCCTACTTGAAATAGATGTTACGAATTAGAAAAGGCTTGAAAATCAAACGAAATCTTATTGAATTATAAGACAATTTGGTTTATTTTTTCGAGAAAAGTTGACAACTATTATGAAAACGAAAATGTAAGTCATTTTTATCGGTTTGTTAGATAATTCAGTATAAATACAAGCATTTATTCATGTTGGAAGTTTTTTTTAAGTTAAACATAATTTAAAACCCTTATATTTTTTTCAGGTTTGACGCAAAATTCATACAAATCAAAGTTTCAAAATAGCGATGATGAAATAAAAACTCAAAACAAAATTCACCATTCGACATAAAGATTTTAGTTCAGATCACGGTTCAGTCGGAATTAAAAAATAGAAACAATTTATTCAGATTAAAACCCAATACTTCAAAATTAAAGACATCCATGATTGAGGGTGCTGAAGAACACTTTTCATCTATGCTTATTTTAAAAGTTGACTCTGGAATTTGAATTCAGAATTGTACTGAAATCTGGAAACAGTTTAAAATTTAAAATTTGGAGTTCATGGTCAGAATTGAAATTCGGAATGAATATTCAGGTAATTTGGGGAGTGGGGGATATTCCTATCATTATTATATTTTTCCTAAGCTTACATCTTTCTAAGTTATGATGGCGAGCATCTAATCGTTACGACAAAGCCGCTGGCAGAAATCCCTGGTTGAACTGTGTTAAAACTTCATTTTATAAAGTACTGAACGTCAAGATTCTTGGCCCCTGTAGTTATGCAATTTTTGGAAAAAAAGTCAAAAAAATTTCCATTCCATGAAGCTTTTCGTAGGAAAAAAAAGTTGTCATCTTAAAACTTAGTTCATTTAAATTTCATAGCTGTTCGCAAAATATTCGATCGCGGGAAATTTTACATAAAGTTTGATGGATTCCTCTGGCGACAAATGATGACCGATTTTGTTGATATAAGATTCATTTTGTAGGTAATTGATTCGCAATATTTTAAAACAAAGTCGATAATTGGATTCCAATGAAAAAAGTTCAAAAAACCATTTTAGTTAAAAAAAAAAACTTTGTTATATTGAAGTTTATTATTGATTCTGGAATTATCAAGAATACATCTTTCATCTTACAAATATGTTGGAGTTCAATTAAAGCTTTGACCGCTATTTCGAATCTCACGGTCGAATAAAAGTCTCACTTTAAAAAATGATTTTCAACTTTTGTTTGTTTCGCAGTATCTTATTTTTCAATGAACCAATTTTAAAAACTAAAATTTAATTTTTTTTCGTTAATTTGATTATTATTTTCAAAGAACGTACTAAGTCTTTCAAAAATCTCAGTTCTTCAGTATTGGATCATTATGATGTTTGGAATGTGCACTTTGAGAGGACTTTGAGTCATAGTGTGCCAAATAACTATGGAAGGTTAAATTGAAAAGGAATAATTGCGATAAATCAACTTATCATGTCATGATTAGGGGTAAATCAGATTGGATGGAAATTTCTAAAAACCTTAAATTATATCACAAACTTCATGTTAGTTGAATAATCCTATTCCAACACTGTTGGTGTACAAATTTTTTTTGGACAGTTACCCAATTTAATTAAATAAATATTTCTATAGTTTAATTACCAGTCTGAAGTAAGATGCAACAAAATGAAAATTAAATCGACACCTTGTAATCAGCATGCCCATATGCTCAAATATGATCGTTTTGCATCAAGCGTTTGTTATCTTAAAAATGTCATCCATTTAGCCATCAATTTTTATGGTTTCAACAAGTAGATTTTTTTGTAGTATTTTTACCCCTAAATGTATGTAGCATCCTTATGCTTTTTTTTATAAAAGCGTTTTGACAGAAAACTGTAAAATTTCATTCAAACAGAACCAAAAATTACTGCTATTGGTATTTTATGCATTATGGCATCACAATAACATTATAAACTATAATTTTTCAAAAGTTTACATCAGCTTTGAAATTTAAGACAAAGTTTGTTGCAAGTTACCCCTTTTTCTGAGTAAGGTGAAAATCGCATGTTTATAGAAAATGAAAAATAACTGGTGAGACCAATGATTTTCTGCCTAAGTCAATTTGATTTCCCATCAACCTTAAAACATTTGATGCATAAGCAGTGTAGAAGTTGAAAGTGTTTTATGTTGCCTCAGTTGACGGTACATAAAAATTGTAAAAAAAATGTGTAAGTAGGTACTATCTAGTTAGTTAGATTAAAGTTGTTTTTCATCAAAAGTTATTTATTTTAATCAAAAAATTTCTTAAAATAAATGTTAGAAGTTGTTATTTAGAGTTCTTAATGAAATTTTCACAAAAATATTTCAAAATTGATTATCAATATCACAGACGAACAGTATTCAAGTTTCCAAAAAAAAAAAAACGTTTATTTTATTTTTTTTTTAATTTAATAAAAAAAATTATGTTTTGAACGTAAAATAGGCAAATATTTCTAATGATACAATTAAAATTTTTGTTTTATTAAACAAATGAATAGAGCAAAACAGGGCAAAATTCGAACAATCTGTTAAGCTTAGTCTTATCGTGTTGAAATTCGATATTCGAGACTTAACATTTGAGAAAACTTTAGAAAAACTGTAACAGAACTGGGAACCTGCGGTAAGATTTCGAGATTTTGGCTTTAGTTCTGAGTTGAGGTTGTTACTCTACGGCTATGTGATGAATGTCAGTCAAAAATGGTTCCTGATGAGTCGTATTCTAAATTTAGTATTTTACGATCTTCCTTTTTAAAAAACGAAAAAATCATTCATTGCAAAAAATCAATTCTTTTCTTCTCTCAAAAATTAGGAAATTCTTTCTTTATGTGAAAATTAGTTAAGGTGTCAAATTCATCGAAAATTTCTTGTGTTTTCCAAATTTCATAAAAAACACTACAAAACTGTTTGATTTTTGTTTTGCAATTTATATGAATTTTTTAATGGACCAATTTCTTCCCTTTTAAAATTGATTAAGTTGTGTTGCATTTTATGTTAATTCTGTAAGAGTAAGGTTCCTATTCAAAAAAAGATTCAACTCGAAGCACGTGTCAATGAGCGGGAGTATTTCTGTAAAATAAATTATCTCATGAGAAATTTTTGAAATAAACCAGTTCAACATTGTTTGAGTCGTCTGTTAGTCTACGATGATTTCCTATGGTAGCCATCTTTCCCTCAAGAAGGAGGACACTCCAGATACCAAATGTCAAATCGAATCGATCATTTGTAAGAGATGATGCTACAAAACGTTTATTTTTAAGTTTGGGAATGTTTCAATACTTCTTTATTTTTTTATTCTAATTTGGTGCATTGAATTTTCTTGTTTCAGTCAAAATTTAAGTCAAATAATTTCTTTGAAAATTACTTCAATATTAATCAAATTGTATCGAATTTTAAGTATGTTAAGGCATGGCCGTAGGAACGAGAGAGGATGGTTTGGGGGTTTAACCCTCCCATGTGTGTCCAGAAAAAAACAAATGACGTATACTGATCTACACTTAAATTTAATAATACTTATTAAAATTTTGATGGTTTTGTAAGGTTATTTGATTTATAGTTGTAAATCAGACTTAGAACTGATGTCAAAATCACGAAAACTAGTCCTAAATTCATTATTCGGCTACAGTTTGAAAAAAAAAATCACTTGTTGGTAGTAGGGGAGATGGGGGCATAATGGCCACCTTAAGGAAAACGCTTATTTAACCATAGAGAACAGCTGTAATATGTGAATTACATCATTGTTTCGCGTCCAGACACTCAAATAGTCTATTGCCTAATTGGATGAAACTTGAAAAAGTTGATAAAAACGTTTAAAAATGCATTTTAAAAATTTTTACCGAAAGCAGAAAACCAGGCACTGTAGAGGCATAATGAGAAACCCCCCGAGGCAGTATGAGCACCACTAATGAAGGCATAATGAGCGTTTTCTGCCGGGAATTCTAGCAGCAAATACGACTCGAGAAGTCAACTGAGTAATAGAGCTACAGCTTGACTTGTATCGTCTGACGATTTGGCCTATTGGTTAGATGTCGGAGAGGTAATCAGTAGGCTCGGGTTCGATTCCTGGTCGAGGTGATTATTTTTTTTTCATTTATCATTCATGATCATGATTGCACTGAACGGTGAGGCGTAGATTCATCAAACAAAGCAATAACAAAATAATCTAGGTCTGTTTGTAGAATTCAAAGAATTAACACATGCTCATACATTATTTTTTTTTTCTCTTATTATAGACACTTTACCACGTTTGTGGCGTTCGTGTCTTTGTTCATACATTATGTTTCTGGTGTTTTGTTCGATGGATGATGCTTTGATGCTATTAGCCGTATAATGTTACAATAAAAAAAAATCAATCATGAATGGTATGTGCAAAAAAAATCCCCTCGAACAGGAATCGAACACGAGTCTACTGATTACCTCTCCGACACCATATCAATAGGCCAAATCGACAGACGAAACAAGCCAAGCTGTAGCTCTATTATTCAGTTGCCTTCATCGAGTTGAATTCGCTGCTAGATTCCCCGGCAGAAAATGCTCATTATGCCTTCATTGATAGTGCTCTGTTCGCCTCTAGTGAACAAATTAAAGTAAAAAAGCGCTTTAAAATTCATTAAAGTGAAAAACCAAAAATTTTATGATGTTGAAAATTGAGAAACAATGTGTAGATCATGTTGCAGTGCGTACATTTCAGATCAAGATGATTTAAAGGTCATAAAAGCTTATTTGGTGGTGCTCAAAAATTATAATATTTTCGTCACTTGAGAACCTAGCTGGTTATTATTTAATATTTCTGTAAAGATGAAAAGGATATTTTTTTTTTGGTGAAAAATTAATACTATTGGTAGTACGGAACAAGTCCTTATGAAAAATTGTTTAAGAAAATACGTACTTATGTAGAAAAAAGGAGTGCTCATTATGCCCTGGGTATTCGTTATGCCCTCATCTCCCCTAATTCAATATTTAATCTGGATATTAAATTGTCAAAAAGATTACCTCCTTCAAGATTTTTTGTTTTTTTTTTGTTTTTCTGGGATTTCAACACTCTACCTCCTTTAAAAGGTTCTGGTTTCAAACTATCAACATTGTACTTCTATTTTCATATATTGGATACTGAATTTTTGTTTCTTATATAGATTGGAAATTCATGAATTTATTACGTAAGTAGAGATCATACAAATCAAAGCTTGAAAATGGCAATCATCTTATTTATGTTTTAATTCAGTTTCGCAAGTCAGATTAAAAATAAATAATTGTTGAATAAGAACTTATTCATATTGAAACGAAAAACTTCAAAATTTGAGCTTTCCAGAATTATTTTCGCCTGATGCCAGGCTGGGAGATTTCAGGCATTTTTTAAAAACCGTGCAAAACGTTGCCTAACTGATTTTAATTAAACATTCCAAAACCCGAATAACTTCCGGGAAAATCTGAGCACATTTCAGGCCATAATCCAAAACTGATTTGGGAAAATAAAAAAAAAATATTTCAAATTTAAATAAATTGTCGAAGCACATTTGCAGCGTTTAATTCGTTTATGGCATCCAAAAAAAATGGTTTATTTAGAGGAAACCAAATTTGGGAAAAAAAACTTTTTTCAAAGTATAAATCAAAACTGAATTTGAGATATTTGTTTTATTACCAAATAATGGTAATAAAACCGGGCAAAATCCTAACAGTTTTTCCAATATCCGGGCATTCGAGACAGATCAAGCTAGTCTCCAAAATTTCATTGCAGTACCGGCCAAGCCTTGATAAACCCAGAAAATTTAGAATGTTTAATTGAGTCGATTTTGGGGAAAAAAATTCTCTTCTTGGTTCATATTTCAAATTCTGAACTGGAATTTCAATTCAGGAAAAATACTGAGTTCGAAAACAGATCCAAAATTTAAACTTGAATTCAAGTTCAAAATTCAGATTAAGAATTTAGCATCATATTGACTTTTTTTTTGTTTCGATTATAGTCGTTTTACCATCTTTATGGCATTCGCGACTTCATCAACGTTGCAGTTGGCGGATCGTTATTGAAAAACTTATCCGGTACAACTGTGTTCGATGTTTACTCTTGGGCTCGAACTCCCGGACATCGGCTCAGGAGACAACAGACTTGCCAACTGAGCTATATCACAAGCCCATCATATTGACTCGTAAATGAGTTATGCAATTAAAATAATAATATTAAGATGTTTTATTTTGTTGAGAAATTTAAATCGCAGAGATAGCAGATTTATAATTTTGATTGTTAATTCAATTTAAAATTTTCTCATTTTTAACTTAAAGCAGTTTGAATACACAACTCAGCTGAGAATCACAAAGATTAAGTAGAATTTATTTTGGTTTGCTAGTTTTGTTTTATAAAAACAACCTGATTTTTATTTTTGAAAAATCATCCACAGGATTTTATTTATCGAATTGATTTTTTTCTAAATATTGCTGATAAAGAAACATGAAATCTTCACATTATATAATTTTAAGGGAATTCCACATTTACTGGATTAATTGCTGAACTTAATGAATATTGCAGTTTTTTTAAGTCAATTTCCAAACTAAAATCTTTAACTTGAATAAAAAAAATAAAAAATCAGCTCTCATTTTTTTCTTTTTGAAAATAAATTTATTACTTTCATAGATGGTTGGAATGTTTGAATTTCTTAAAACATTTTGTTGTTGAGTTTGGTATATTAATCTATTTTATATGAGCACAAAATCAGTTTTTTTTTCAAAAAAAATTGAAGGCTTTCTAAAAAAAATCTCGTTCTCAAAACTAAAGCCTTAATCAACTAGAATCTTCAGCAAATCTAAAACCTATAATCATCGATGAAAGTTGCTGCCTTTTTTACTTTTTAGTTACTTATTGTTTGATTATACATCATTAGCATACCATTTTCAAGATTCTAAGACAAATTTTAACAAGTAACTATATTATGCGAAAAACTGTTAATGTTAAAGCATTTAAAAATGAATAATCAAAAAGTACCAAGAATAATTTTTGTAAAGGCAAAAATATCTAAGAAAAAAATTAGTCATCTAAACCCCCCCCCCCCCCCCCCCCCTCCCCTATTAGTCTGTTCTTCCTACAAGGTTGGGTTGGGAGGTCACCGTTAAATCATTTTGTCATGTCAAAACTGGTAAATGACCATATTTTCAACATAATCACATGCAAACGTTGTGAGTTTTATTTATTTTTTTTTTTATTATTATTCATTTTTTTATAGGAGTCACCCGTTTTAAAATCTAAAGGGGTCAGTCTGCAGAATATGTCAACTGCGTTTGTCGATTTTTTTTAATGAATCTATTTATTAAGAAATCGCTTAACAATTGTTTGAGTTATGTTTGCCTCGTTCATTTTGTATGGAAGCCCTCCTTGGAAAAGAGGGACGAGTCATTCAGTAGAATAGATTAACTTGCCAACTTATTTTGTCAAACTTAGCTTTCGAACCCATTTTAAATAAAATCAACTGAAAAGTGTTTGACGCTCTAGAACCTATTTTTCTACACTGAAAAATTCACTGACGCTTTGTTTCATGATTTCAAACAACTTTTGTTCTATGAAAAACTTTATAAATTAGGAAAAAATTTTGACCATTTTTCCATGAATTGCATAAGCACAGGGGCAAAGGATATTGATTTTCATTTCAGTACTTTTTCGATTTTAGATTTTACACATTCCAACAATTTTTTCCTTAATTTTGAAACATATTAAGATGACTTATAGCTATTTTTAATAGTTTTTGTTTAACATTTTTTCCACAAATAACTGAGATATTTCAGACAGAGATTATGTTTCATCTCTCCCACCTAACTTATGGTTTTTTTTTTTCTCAAAATCAACCCAGAATGGTGGAAGCTCTTAAATCTAACTGCCAATCAATCATTTTTCTAGATCGAAGTCACATGGATCATGGATTTCTGAGGCCATCTAATTGATGATTTTTCGAAAAATCGGTTTATTTCCAGTTTTGTTATGTTTTTAAGCTTCTCTTAGCTGAAGTTTTTGATAGCTGTTAGTCTAACAGTTTTCATTAGTATGGATTGATAAATTTACATATTTTGAAACATCCTGTGCAAAAATTAAACTAAAATATATTATGATTGGTATTGATTTTATGCCGATTTTAGTGGAGTCTAAAGGCGGGGTTGGGCACTAGAGGGATAATTTATGTCATATTTCAAGTTGAATTAGTTTGGGAGCTCCCAACCACTGAGGTTGGAAACTATTATACAAACCATCTTCGGTCACCAAACACTTGGGTAGCAAATTTCACGTAATTCTGTCCACCCGATTCTAAGTGATGGTGTCACCAAAAAATCGCCTTTATTTATTAAATGGTCGAAAGTTTTGAATTCAAAATGTTCATTTTGGTTGTCATTTCAATTTGTATTTCCATACTTATTTGTCACATTTTGATTTGTTTTTTTGCTTCATCATAAAATTGAAATGAAAAAAAAAAACTTATTACAGATTTTTACAAACATTAGTTTGATTGCGATTTTTTTTCTTTTACATTAAAAACTGATATTTCGTGTAATCGTGAAATTATTATCAAGTATTGAATGATCAACTCCGATTTTTAAATTTTAGTTTTAAAAAATTTGTTTTTAAATCTAACAGATACTATATTTTTTCCTTTGAGTTTTATTTCTCCCATGATATTGTTTGCCTAAGCTGCAGCAAAGTTTAAACGAATTCGTTGTAAGAGCCAACCAATCCCAGCAAAGCGAAAAAGTAATTCAGAAAAAAACAAACTGATCAAAAATTCAATCACAAACTGTATCGCGGAAAAACTTACAACAAGAAGTATGAAGCTTATAAAATTAACAACTGCTGAAGAAAAACAAGTTACCGCATGAAAGGAAAAAGAAAGTGAAATCATTTTTTAAGATTGTAATTCAATTTTTTTCTACTTTCTTCCCATAGACTGTTTTGAAACAAACATCAACAAAAAAACTTTGCCATCGAAAAATCGTGATGCGTGTGATTGTTCTGTACGTATGTATGAATGTATGTGTGCTTACCCCAATATCGCGTATGTGTGTGATCGCGATACAAAAAGGCTTAAAAATTGTGGTTGTTTTCCCCTCAAAGCATAAAAAAGTTCGAATGTGTGACTGTGTGCGACTGTATGAATGCGAAGCGATAGCAAATATGGAGTGTTATCGATAAAAGTAAAATATCGAGATATCGAACAACTGCAGAAAAAAAACAAACAATTTGAAAACAAATCTCGTGGGAAACTCCAATATGGTGTACCTATTGAAGAAGAAAAATCAGCAACATCGCAGTAAGTAATCAGACACACGAGAGCTGATAAGAAAAATAAAACTTCAACTAGAGAGAAAAGGAAACAAAAATTGAAACAATACGCGCAGGTACTCTCATCACAACACACAACTGCTGAAATGAATGAAAGTTTCAAAATAAACGTAAAAGAATCTCATTAGTCGAGGGGGTAGAAAACAGCAGCCAAAAAAAAAATCTGTAATCAAGAGCAAGCAACGGTTGGCGAAAAGTTTTCACTAAACGAAAGGAAGAATAAAGATGATTTATGAAACGTAACCGTGATTGATGGTTTTTATTTCACGTTTTCTTTTTCTACGTTTGTTTGTTGTTTTCGTATGGGTAAGATTTGTTGATGACTTTCCCTTATTTGACTTGGGTTTTTTGCGATTTTGCAACTTTTGATTAGGGATTTTCTCGGCCGGAAAGAGCGAACTTGAGATGAGGTTTTCTTTTCGTCTAGGAATTTGAATTGGTTGTTTTTGAGAATACCGAGTGCCTACAGACTTCCGAAATTGAAATTGATCAATTGAAATTGAACCCCAGGGATGGTTCTTGGCCAGGGCCGAATTAAGCCATTGGAGGGCCCGGGGCCATTTTTCTCGAGGGGGGCCTTTAAATCGTTTTTTTTTTTTTCATATGCACATTACAGAGAATACATAGTATTTCAAAGTTCCTTTGTAACTGAAAATGAGTTTAGTAGATTGATTTCAAATAGCCATTACGTATGCGTAGAAAATAGACTCTGCTATCTTTACACAATAATTATTAATGCTTCATGTGCAAACATTGTGGAAAAGTTTGTCAATTAATAGAAAATGCAAACTCTGGTTAGAGCTGTTAATTTTTTAATTAAATTAGAAATTTATTGAATAGCATCACCAACTCATGTTCTCTGTTTTAGAAAAAAAAATAAACATAATAAAAGGTTTTTATTTCATCATTGATCGCCAGGTTTGTATATATATAGCTCCATCAGCTCACAAAGAACAATATTTCTGGGTTTTTAGTCTTTTAATTCGATGATTAAAAATCTCCTTAAATTATTAGTTTAATTAATTCCAGAAAAATTATGAACAAAAGAAAAAAGGTTACATTTACTGTTCGCAATAGCAAATCTCTCCTAAGAGTGTCCAATCCTTGTCGGAATGTGTTGAGCATCGCCAAATTAGTCATTGAATAAGTTATCTATAAGTTGTGATAACAACTGACTACAAGCAAATAGTAATTAATCGTTTATCGTACAATATATCAATTTTAATTTCACCATTGAGACACAATCGCCACAAAATCGGAAAAGTATCTATAATTAGAAAAAAAATCTTACCTTTCAGAAAATACAAGTTTTATCACTATTTTCCAACGTAAATAAAGAAGCTTTACTAAGTTTATAAATTATTTCACGCACGCTTTTCATCTCCTGTCGCCTTATCAACTTTTATCCTGCCACTCTGTCCGATTCGCGAACAAACGTCTATCTGTCACTGTTATCTGTGTGAAATTAAGATTTTACACCTAGAATCCAAAACTATAGAATAAAATAACAGATTTAAATCAAAATTCTATAGAGATACATCGAGCGAAAAAAGATTAGTACTACGATTTATTTTGCTCGTTTAAATTTAAATAATGGAAAACATCAAAATTTACTTCTTTAGTTTGTTTTAAATTGTTTAACAGATAAATCAAGCATGATATTTATTAGAAGCAATTGGCATAAGGGACCAAAAATATTTAAAAAAAAAGCGAAATAAGAATAAAGCCACATTTTTTTTTTTCAAAAATCAAGATGATTTTTCAAAACTTTCTCTGTTAAGTTTTCGAATTGCTAGATGCATTTTTGAGCGTTTTGTAGAATCCTAAAGGTATTCAAGAGGTTTTTAAGATTTTCCTCTAGCACCAATGAATTTGATATTTGAGCTATAATACTTTATCAAACTGTTTAATTTTGTCATAAACATGACGTGAAATGTTGAAACAAACATTCTACGTTGATTTTGAATCAGAACAAATAGGTGTTCAAAAACATTGATTTTTTTTTCTCAGTAAACCACACTTTTATCAGTTCAAGTCGTAAATGGCAGCGCACTATCTCGCAGATAAATCCTAATTAAATCTCAATACTACACACAATACTCCGGTTCTATTCATCATTTCAAGGTAGTTTACCAAAACAGTTTTGTTGGAGCTAACACTGAAGAAAGCTTTCCTAGATTTGAAAAATAAAAACTTCCCAGCACAAGAATATACTATCGCTAATCTCAATTTCCAATTCGCCGCAGCTCGTGGCGTAGAGGATAGCCTTTAAGTCTTCTAAGCCAGCGGGTATGAGTTCGAATCCCGGTTACGGCATACATAGTACACTTTCTGTGGGATGGTGGTTTTAGCATTCGTAAGATGCTAGCCATTATATTCTAGAAAGTTGTACGCTTAGATTTAAGAAAAAGGAATCTCTTCGAGGAAACATTCAAGTTTCATTGAGGTCCTTTATGTGTTTGTGTTCGTTTTTAAAAAAAATTACAAATCATACAAAAAATACTGCTAGCCAAATTCACTTTTCAGTGGCCTTGATACGATTCTTCAATTCTAGAATATTAAAGGTGTTGACGCGATACCAAGTTCTTATTTCTTGACCAAAATCATCCAGTACACCTTAATTGATCCCGGATTGTCGAAAATGGGTCTCAATTCCGTTTAACATCAAAATAGTGCTGTCATCTACGACTTAAAACTGAAAGGACAGTTTATGACTGTTCAAAAAACTGATAGTTTTGAATTTAAAGACTGTTTTTTGGATTCAAATTCAGATCAGAATGTATGTTCCATAGTTTTACGTCATGTTTATGATAAATTCGAGCAGTTTGATAAAGTATTATAGCTCAAATGTCAAATTCCTTAGTGCTAGGGGAAAATGCTTAAAAAACCCTTCAAACCTTTCGAATACAAGAAAACGCCGAAAAATGCGGCTATCTATTTGAATATTTCGTAGAAGCGTTATCATTCATATTTACATAGTAAATTTTAAGAAATAGCCTTGATTTTTATAGAAAAACATAAGTAGAACATTTCTTATTTTTGCACTTTTCCCATATTTTTGGCCCTCGACGCCAATTGCTTCATCCGAAAAAGTAAACTAATGTTTGATCTATCCATTGAAAAATTTAAAACAAGTTGTAGAAGAAAATTTTCATGATTTTGAATCATTCATATTATTACAAGAAAAGTACATACTGATACCATTCACATTTCGTTCACTGTACAGATATAAGAGCTCCTATTTTAGTTTCTAAACGTTAATTAAGTTTAATTTAGAACCACAATTCAATGTTTCAAAGTAAACTCATATTTGCAGATCAAGGTTAAGTAAGAAACAAATTGCAAATAAAATTCAAATACACAATTTAGAATCAATTTATCGGAGCTGAACAAAGATTTGTAAAACTTATAATTCATCCAAATATTTATTTGAACATTTGTTTATGTCTTTAAATATCAAAAATTGGTGTTCATGTAATGTGTTGAAATTTAAAAAATTTAATGCTTAATACAGTTTAAAAATTCAAATAAGATTCTCATCAGACCAAATATTGAAACCGAAACTTTTGTTATACCGTTCTTTTAAATGTGACAAAAGTTGCACCTGAAGGCATAATATAAGAAAGGGTAAAATGGTGCAACTCACACAATTTGTGAGCATTGAAAAAATTATAATAGGAATCTAAATGAGTTTAGCACCGTAGTCACAGAGAATAGACGTACAAGCTCGAAGAAAAACCCCAAAAAAGTTTGTAAAATTTCAAATGCTCTCATCAGAAAAATAACGTTACAAACTGACTAGAAACAGTGCCATCTATTGCGCTGTTCAAAAGTTACAAATCAACTTTCAAAGTTCCGAGTTTTCAAAAAGGGGTAATCATATAAAAACTCACAAATAAAGTCTGCTTCATTTAATATTGGAACAAATTCTTTTGCTCATTGTGGCGCTCCTAGTGGACGGATTTGGAAACTTTTTTCACCCACGTGTCGGGAAATTCATTACCTTTCACCATGTATTTACGTCATAACACCAAACGATAGCATTTTGTAAACAACCGCCATGGAAGCCGAACGGAGAGATCAAATTGTGCACAGTTTTCTTACGAGTACGAGTACGAGAATTTCTTCGAAACAGCAATGAATATTTTTTTTAATTTTTTTTTATGAAAGAGTAAAGAAAATGCTACATTTGTATGAAAAACAAATTATGAATTCGTTAATAAATGACTGAACTACACGCAATTGTTTGTGTTCCAATATTAAATGAAGCAGACTTTACATCCGTCGAACTTGGTCAGCACTTGGTCGTACAGCTTTCGAGCACGGATTCTGGCCACATTGTTCTGCTTCAGCGTCCGATTTGGCTGTTTGCTGGCTCGGAATGGCCCTATTCCTTCCCGGAGACGAATTCGTCGCACCGTACTGTGAGCGGCCTGGAACTTATTGGCCAAATCGCGGTCTGAAAGATTGGGATTCCTCTTGACGGCCTTGATGACTTTCCCACGCAGTTTCCGGTCGACAGTTCCACTCCGACGCTTCGAATGCGGCTTCCGAGCCGTCGTCAATGTTTCCTTGTACTGCTTGATAACACGCCATACGGTATTTCTGGGCATTTTAAGCTGTTTAGCTAGCTTCGATGCCGACAACAATGGATTTCCAAGAAAACTGTGCACAATTTGATCTCTCCGTTCTCCGTTTGTTGTTATGACATAAATACATGGTGAAAGGTAATGAATTTCCCGACACGTGGGTGAAAAAAGTTTCCAAATCCGTCCACTAGGAGCGCCACAATGAGCAAAAGAATTTGTTCCAATATTAAATGAAGCAGACTTTAATACAACCAATCCAAACATTATTGCAATGCCTTACCAAATTTTCGATAGACTTTAATGCCAGATCAATGCAATTAGAATCACTTTTGACCGGGAAAAATATCACTTCCTTTATTTTTGCACTACTGAGGCAGTCAAAGTAACTAACAGTTTTGAAATGAGCGTTTGCACTTCGTGAACAGTTATTGGAGTCAGAATTACAGAAAAATCTATAAATGGACAGAATATTTAGCAAATTTTCATCTCAGAATCTGTGTCAAAGAACACATAATTTGGGTAATAATCATAGATTTCACAGATTTTTTAAATTTTGTACGTAAATTTTGTATGCAATCAATTAAAATTAACAGAATATTGTTAATTTTAATTGATTATTCTCTAGTGAAACGTAAGAAAAGACCCATTGTGTAATAACTCTTCAATCAAATTAATGCTTTTTCCATCACAGAAAACCATCACAGAGTTTCTTGGTTAAATCACAAAAAATCAATTTTTTTTTCGCAAAAACACAGATTTTTTTTTCGGCAAACTTGGACTGAGGACGCATCGGCTAGTCAATTAGGAACATTCTTGACGGCCAGGCTCACGCAAAACGGTTTACTTTCAAGTATCACTTTTGTGTTAACAGATTATCACCGCTGGTTAATGATTCTAATTTAATGATTAATGGCATTTCGGTGAAGTATATG
This sequence comes from Uranotaenia lowii, assembly GCF_029784155.1. Lineage (NCBI taxonomy): Eukaryota > Metazoa > Arthropoda > Insecta > Diptera > Culicidae > Uranotaenia > Uranotaenia lowii. The sequence continues at coordinate 376,105,253 of NC_073692.1, read as the reverse complement.
TACATTCTAACAGGAAGAATTTCAAATGAAAGTAATGAAAATTATAGACGGATAGATTAGATTAGGAAGCATGAAAGGTGTTGAAAATGAGCCAAGAGCGTGATTTGAGAAAACTTCTTGCCGCTCAAGACCATTTGTCCCACATCGATAATCTGTTAACACATCCCATTGTTTGAAATTTATTACATGTAGCTCGTTTTAATGAAATGGCGAATAAGTTTTAAGATATATTTTCATTATGCAACATGAGGAATACATTACGAACTTCAACAGCGATTTTCTTGAAACATTCTAGGCTCATACGACCTGTTCAAACTGACTGAAACTTAGTTATTTTCTCATTTTTGTTTTGATAGTTCTCTTTGGTGTGTTTGGAGACATCTGGTGGCCTAGCCAAAAAACAAAAAATATTTCTAAAAGATCGTTAGAATTTGTACACAAGTTTTGTAGGCTGGCTTGTACGTCTGTATCTCTGTGCTCTCACAAAGGTTATCGACTTCTCAAAACTCAGAAAACCATGACACTGAAAAAACAACACGATACTTTAAGTTTTCAATTAATTGAACATTTATTGCAAAATCTGGAAGAACATAAGATACATAAAAATATTCATGTTTCGGGAATCGCTGAATTAATAAAATTCGCGTTTCAACTATGATGAAACATAATTTTAGAATGGTTAATTGTAAAATTGACTGAAATTGAAATGATAATTCAATAATGAAACTTTCCTGTTGGTCCAATTGAATTAACTAGTTTTTTTCATAATTGATTTTCGGAAAAAAGGGTGTAAATTATATAATCCGAGAAATCCAATAAAAAAGAAAAATCTTCCCATAATTTTGCGTATTTTATACTTGAACTATTTTATAGCTCCATTTTTTTAAGCCTAGTTTTGTCTAAATAGATATTACGTGCTTACGTGTTTAGATAAAAATAAATTAGGTGTTTTCTCGCATTTTTTGGTTTTTTTCCGAATAATCACACGGTTTTGCTTAGATTTGTTGAAATTTTGAGTTAGAAATATTGAAAATAGATGTTTAGATATTTCTAAGTTTTGATAAAATGGTCCTGATTTGCTCAGTCTGCATGAAACGGGAAAAATCTGTGGATAATGGCCCTTCTTAAATCATATTATAACGAAACTATTTGATATTCTATTTCAGGGGGCCCTCCCTAGCTTAAGGTTGCCAGATTTCTAGGTTTTATCCTGGTTTGCCCGGATTTAAAATACAAAATTAAGGAAAAGTCTGGTCCGGCCGGTTGTCCGGATTTCATTGAAAAAGCCCGGGTTTGTCCGGATTTATTTACTTTATTTTTCAAATTAAACAACAAAAAAAAAACTATTTGCGGTGTTAAGTTTTTTTTTCATTTATGCGTTCAAAACGGAAATTTTTGAGCAAGTTTTATGAAAAAAATGATCTTGTAAGGTTTTTTGGAAGTCTGAAATACGCATTATAGTCTGCTGTTGGGTTCTGATGAATGATTTTTTCCAAGTTTTTTTTCCTTAATTTTTGTTGAGTAGTTCCTGAGTTTTGAACAAATTTGTCCGGATATTTCCCGGATTTTTGTTTTTCAGTTTCGAAATCAAATGCCTGGATTTTGCATGATTACATTCCAATTTTCTAGTTTCGATAGTCCTTTCTAGATTTCTTGAGCTTAAAACTGTATGATTAAAAAAATTTTGATATTTTATTTCCTCAGGAGTCCCGTGAGCCGGAGGGCCCAGTGCAATTACCCCTAATTGCGCTCATCCCCCTTCTCTCCGTCTTTAAACAGGCAATCGTACTGACTCAAACATTCAGTCAGCGAAACTTTTTTGTGAAGAAATAGATCCAACTGTGTAATTTAAAATTTCAGGGAATAGATGGCGAAATTTTAATAATCAGCTCCAATCAGTTTCCGTTATTCAAAGTCTAGAGAAAAAAAAAATCTGAAAAAAATGCTTTGGAAAAAAGATTTTTGATCAGTTAAGGAAGGCTTAAAAAAAATTTACTTAGTGTTCAGAAAGCTGAAGATAGAAGCTCTACGTTTCACTTAAGTATGTATACCTTTTTTAAAGTTTTCAAGGTTATAACCACAGCAAATGAACCATCAAAATTGATCAAGTCTCAATAAAAAAGGAAACAGGATTGGAAGATTGACACAATTTGAAACATATTGGCATCTTAAGATTATCAAAAAAAAAAAAAAGAAACACAGAATTTTTGACGAATTTTCAAAGGCAAATAGCTGTTTATCGAACTTTTTTCTGTCCATTTGCAATTTCTCAGATGTTCTTACGCGTAAAAATGAACTTTGCACTGGCTTTTGAGTTTATTGACGCAATATAACATTATGAGGTTTCTACTCTAGGAACTCTAACGGGTAAAATTTGTTGTTATGGATGAGGGCTATGACCTGATTTTATAAAATTCAGGCGTCGTAAAAAAAATAATCAGTTTTGAGTAGAAATCATGAAAAATAAAAATAAATGTTGAATATATTTTTTACCTTTCAGTCAATCATAGGGGAGATGAGGGCATAACGAGCACCCAGGGCATAATGAGCGCTCATTTTTTCTACATAAGTACGTATTTTCTTAAACAAATTTTCATAAGGACTTGTTTCGTACTACCCATAGTATTAATTTCTCATCAAAAAAGAAATATCCTTTTCATCTTTACAGAAATATTAAATAATAACCAGCTAGGTTCTCAAGTGACGAAAATATTATAATTTTTGAGCACCACCAAATAAGCTTTTATGACCTTTAAATCATCTTGATCTGAAATGTACGCACTGCAACATGATCTACACATTGTTTCTCAATTTTCAACATCATAAAATTTTTGATTTTTCACTTTCAATCAATTTTAAAACGCATTTTTACTTTAATTTGTTCACTAGAGGCGAACAGAGCACTATCAATGAAGGCATAATGATCATTTTCTGCCGGGGAATTCAACTCGATGAAGTCAACTGAATAATAGAGCTACAGCTTGGCTTGTTTTGTCTATCGATTTGGCCTATAGGTAAGGTGTCGGAGAGGTAATCAGTAGACTCGAGGTCGATTCCTGTTCGAGGAGATTTTTTTTTGCACATACCATTCATGATTGATTTCTTATTGTTACATTATACGGCTAATAGCATCAAAGCATCATCCGTCAAACAAAACACCAGAAACGGAATGTATGAGCATGTGTTCATTCTTTGAATTCTACAAACAGACCTAGATTATTTTGTTATTGCTTTGTTTGATGAATCTACGCCTCACCGTTTAGTGCAATCATGATCATGAATGATAAATGAAAAAAAAAATCACCTCGATCAGGAATCAAACTCGAGCCTACTGATTACCTCTCCGACAACTTACCAATAGGCCAAACCGTCAGACGATACAAGTCAAGCTGTAGCTCTATTACTCAGTTGACTTCATCGAGTTGAATTTGCTGCTAGAATCCCCGGCAGAAAACGCTCATTATGCTTTCATTAATGGTGCTCATACTGCCTCGGGGGGTTTCTCATTATGCCTCTATAGTGACTGGTTTTCTGCTTTCGGCAAAAATTTTTAAAATGCATTTTTAAACGTTTTTATCAACTTTTTCAAGTTTCATCCAATAAGGCAATAGACTATTTGAGTGTCTAAACACGAAACAATGATGTAATTCGCATATTACAGCTGTTCTCTATGGTTGAATAAGCGTTTTCCTTAAGGTGGCCATTATGCCCCCATCTCCCCTACAATCATATACACATTCTTAAAATCGTACACAGTAAATAATTCTAGCAACACTCAGTTCTTAAAAAATGTATGTGGCGATATACATTGAAAATAATCAACAATTTACAACTATAAACCTACGAATATTTTGAAACAGCGAAGCAGGATATTTGCAATGATTTCTGACTCCTTTTTATAAGTGTCGTGATATAAAACTTGTAGCTACATCGACTAGATGTTAATTCGAATAGAGGCACAGCTCCATTAGTAAACAACATGCTTTCAATAATCTCTATTCGTCTTATTTACCATCTACTCTGCATAAGTCTGTAAAAATGTTGATATTTTATTTCAAACTGAATTCTCTTAGCCCAAGCTTGCCAGAATTTCTCCCACGCGTATCCGGCATATTTTACCTTATAATCTGGCCGAATCCGGGCATTTGATTTCAGAATTTTTAACAAAAAATCCGCAAAAATATGGGTTGATCCCAAAAAATATTCCATTAAGGGGGGTGGTAGGGTCTAACGGGTATAAAAAAAACACCATTTTCACGATTTTTTTCTAGAGCTATCGTTCAAACAAATGTATTCAAATTTTTTGCATTGTTCAAAGCATTGTTAAAAGAACATTTAGTAATTTTTTCGTAGAAAAATATTGAAAAATTAGCCGGTGACGGAGCACTTTCGAGGATGCCTTTTAGAAAACAGGATTTGCGGTGGAAACTGTATCTCAGCACAGAATCATCTGAAGTCAAAAAATCAGAGCAAAATATTTTTAATAGATGTTTTTCTAGACCCCAACGTTTTTGTTTAACTTAAAAAAATTTTTATGAAATTTTTGTGGCTGTTTGAAGTAAAAACTACGATTTTTCACTTAAAAATCCGCCATTTTTCACCTGTAAAATCTCCCCAAAGTAAAAAAAACAAAAAATTAAAAACGTTGGGGTCTGGTATTTTATATGTAGAAAGTATGTTCCAAATTTGAAAAGAATCGGTGAAGTAGTTTTCAAATGACGATGTCCACGGACTTTAAAAATGTGCTTTCGAGAAAAACGCGTTTGAAGTTTCTGCTCTTGCTTTCTTGCAGTATTAGATGGGAGGAGATAAAGGCCTATAATTTCTACAGTTTTGCTTCAATTGACTTGAAAATTTGACACAACATTCTTGAAATGTTTTACAATAAGAAAATAAAAAAATCAAAAAATCGATTTTTTGAAAGTTTTAGACCCTACCCCCCCCCCCCCCCCCCCCCCCCCTTAAACAACAAGAAGAAAAACAATTGAACGATTTTTCTTTATCGAAACATATCAACAGATTTTGTATCGTCCTTAAAACATTCATAAAACAAATTCTAGTTTCCTTTGAGAAAATTTGCACGGTTTTTGGACACGAAATCAATAGATATTAATTCTTTTGCAAATAAAATAAAGAAATCCGGGCAAAATTTGAGTTCCTTTCAACAAACTTTGGACAACTGGGCTGGATCGCAACTTTGCAATTTGATTTGAAATATCGCTTAAAGCAATCTTACCAATCCAGGATTGAATCTTACCATTTCAGGGAGTTTATTTGATGTTATCCTCGTGGTTCTGATGTGCAATCACAATTTATGATTATTGCTCAAAAATGTTATGAATCAGTTCGAGTTAATCGTGACACCAATTTTGCGTAAGATATCATCTGTGAGTGGCTCCGGCTGATGCTGATTAAAAATCAAATTCCGTGATTATTTCCATTTTATCTTAACTATCTTTTTTAGAAAATCCCCAATTAAAGACACACACGGCTCCATGAATCTCAAAATCGGAAGCAATGAAAAGTGTTGAAACGAAATAAAATAACGGTCGCCGTGTCGAGCAACTTCCGTCATTAGTAAAACGCCTACAAGTAGTCTATGAGTTTAGCCAGGCAGCATAGAAAGTTTTTCCCTCCCCACTTTCTCTAACATCCGTAATTCACACAGAACGCAGCCAGCGTGAAAGCACGCTCGGAAAATCACGAAAACTTCATTCTGTGCTTGGCTTAGGAAGACGATGCGATGGCACTGCCACTAACTGCTGCTGGTGCGTAAGTTTGCTCTCTAACATCGTTTTTCTCATAATGAAACAGGCATCCTTCCTAGGTGGCTTGGTTTAGAACCGTATGCCGTTAGAGGGAGTAAAGTTGAATGAAAAAAAAACAGCAGACGGAAGAGAATTGGAATTTAGACCCACCGACACAAACCTCGCACGTCGTCGTCAAGGGAAATGTGAAAAGTTTGGATCCCCTTTGATCTTGGAAGCTGTGAGATATACAGGAGCAAAAAGCATCTCCATGGCGTTATTAGGATCAGCAATGATAGTAGAAGCTAGCTGGTGGTTCTAATTTAGCTGCTGTGCTAAAACTGAGCTACAAACCATAAGGAAGTTAAAGCGCAGTTTGTCATCAGGCAGAAGTTTGAATTATTTCGTTACATAAAAATAAAATTGCTGAACTTCCAGGAAATGATAAAAAAAAAACTCAATTAAAACTATCCCGAACTACTTTTTAATGCATAAGATTTATTTTTAAATTTTTATCACTTTTGTCACTTTTGTCACTTTTGTAATTTTTGCCATTTTTGTCATTTTTGTCATTTTTGTAATTTTTGTCATTTTTGTCATTTTTGTCATTTTTGTCATTTTTGTCATTTTTGTCATTTTTGTCATTTTTGTCATTTTTGTCATTTTTGTCATTTTTGTCATTTTTGTCATTTTTGTCATTTTTGTCATTTTTGTCATTTTTGTCATTTTTGTCATTTTTGTCATTTTTGTCATTTTTGTCATTTTTGTCATTTTTGTCATTTTTGTCATTTTTGTCATTTTTGTCATTTTTGTCATTTTTGTCATTTTTGTCATTTTTGTCATTTTTGTCATTTTTGTCATTTTTGTCATTTTTGTCATTTTTGTCATTTTTGTCATTTTTGTCATTTTTGTCATTTTTGTCATTTTTGTCATTTTTGTCATTTTTGTCATTTTTGTCATTTTTGTCATTTTTGTCATTTTTGTCATTTTTGTCATTTTTGTCATTTTTGTCATTTTTGTCATTTTTGTCATTTTTGTCATTTTTGTCATTTTTGTCATTTTTGTCATTTTTGTCATTTTTGTCATTTTTGTCATTTTTGTCATTTTTGTCATTTTTGTCATTTTTGTCATTTTTGTCATTTTTGTCATTTTTGTCATTTTTGTCATTTTTGTCATTTTTGTCATTTTTGTCATTTTTGTCATTTTTGTCATTTTTGTCATTTTTGTCATTTTTGTCATTTTTGTCATTTTTGTCATTTTTGTCATTTTTGTCATTTTTGTCATTTTTGTCATTTTTGTCATTTTTGTCATTTTTGTCATTTTTGTCATTTTTGTCATTTTTGTCATTTTTGTCATTTTTGTCATTTTTGTCATTTTTGTCATTTTTGTCATTTTTGTCATTTTTGTCATTTTTGTCATTTTTGTCATTTTTGTCATTTTTGTCATTTTTGTCATTTTTGTCATTTTTGTCATTTTTGTCATTTTTGTCATTTTTGTCATTTTTGTCATTTTTGTCATTTTTGTCATTTTTGTCATTTTTGTCATTTTTGTCATTTTTGTCATTTTTGTCATTTTTGTCATTTTTGTCATTTTTGTCATTTTTGTCATTTTTGTCATTTTTGTCATTTTTGTCATTTTTGTCATTTTTGTCATTTTTGTCATTTTTGTCATTTTTGTCATTTTTGTCATTTTTGTCATTTTTGTCATTTTTGTCATTTTTGTCATTTTTGTCATTTTTGTCATTTTTGTCATTTTGGTCATTTTTGTCATTTTTGTCATTTTAAAATTCTTTTCACAGATCTTCTTATTTCGATTTTTGAAAAAGCGGAAGTATTCGCATAGTTTTTGCATCTTTCACCTTGTCCGAAAATTTCGTTGCATCATCCTATACCATTCAGAGGATTGCCCAAGTAGCAAATCTGCAGCTATATTTGGAATTGACTGAACTCAGCTTGACTCAAGTCGTGTCTTATTGGGTCGATTGCAAGAGATCTGAAGAGCAGTAGCAACAGTGCAAAAAGTCATACCAACCAACAATTTTGATTCCTCGCAGATAAATTCGAGCGCATCATTTGTGTGTTGCAGCAGAGTGCTGACAGACGCATCCTCCCCCTTCTCACTTCATTCAAGATTTTTCGGGCCCGGACGAGATCAGCCGTGAACGAACGAACACCCGGAAGGGATTTTATTTTCGGATCCCTGGTGGGAAACGGTGATGCTGGGTGAGGATTTATGAATTATTATGTTGTTGCGTTTCACTTCGTCGTTTTCATCCGGCTGGATTTACAGAAGAATTTTATCGCTGTAGAAACGGGAGGATTATTTTTTGTATGGGAAAGTTTTTGAGTGCATCAGAAATTGACGAAAAGTCAGAAGCAGAAAAAAAAGTATTATCTCTGTGGGCCGAATGAATTGAAAAATAATTTCTTTCGAATTAATTGATTTAACATGTCATTGGATTTTTTTTTGCAAATGGAAGGATTTCACCCTAGGCCTAGAAGAACCGTCTTAATGATCACGGTAACCCTTTTACCAGGAATGTATAAAACATTTCATTGTAACTTATAGGATAAACAATCGAAGTTATTTGAGAAAAAATCCAATAGGAAACGATTCTAGGAATAACTTGAACAGGAAGTATAAGGTAAGGTTAATAATCCTCTTGAATTGAATTTCAAGATACACCAGTTTATTCTAAAGGAAGCAAAGTGTCATTTGGTTAGGATTCGTATTTTCTTTTTGAACGCATACAAATTTAAAAAGAAATGAAAAGAGAATCACATTTGAGGCCTTCCGTGAATGTGACGAAATCAAAGTAGAGATGAAAAAATTTGATTGCGTGGTAATGGACGACGAAACCCACGCCAAGGCAGACTTCAGACAGCTTCAGGAACAAGAGTAAAGATTAGATTTTTAGTCAAAATCGATTTTCTGTTGCCTAACAAGGCAAGCTGGCTCAGGTTGCTAGAGAAGCTAGCCGCCTCAAGCCTCAAACTCTGGAACTGAGCGAAGTCAGTTGGCCTAACACTGGAGAACACAAGACACAGTCCAGGCAAGGGCCTAGTATAAGTATATTTTTCAAATTGAAAATATTGTTATTTTGCATTCTCAACAAATTATATGTAAGCCCGTGCGAGAGACCCGCAATGGGGGGTAGCGCGAGGTTCAAAATTCAAAATTTGCTAGAAATTTTAAGTCAATATTTTTGAAACATCAGAAAATTAATACGAAATTATATTTTAAATATTCCCAGAATTCGAAGCTTCGTACATAAGAATCAGTCTCTAAAAAAAGAATGCAAAAAGTATATCATTCTATTTAAAAAGAAATTTATCCGAATTTCAAAATATGTAATATGTCAAATCTAGTCAGAAATTAGCCCTGTTTGAAATTGTTTAGCAAATTGATAATAATTATTATTTATGAATCATATTAATTTGCATTTCTTTTTGTAATTTTCAATTGCAGGGTTAATCAAAAAAATCTTTAATTTCAAATAGTATTTAACAAAATCCAATTTGAACATAAAAAAATTTGTTCAAAACACATAGATTGATTACAATTTGATAAAAAAAGAACACATTTTATTTTATTCCAAGAATGCCAGTGACCAAAGTCAGATTTTTTTTTAATTAAAATTATTTCAGTAACAAAATAAAAGTCCAGAAAAATTCGATTATGATTGAGGTTAACAATCACTTGAAAAGTACAGGTTTAGAAAAGGGTGACTCCTTAAATGATCAAATTCGGAGCTTATAAAAAAATCCAAGATTTGATGTCAATATTGAAAGCACAAAGCAAATACTATTTAAGTTAACATTACAATTTAGCATAAAAATTGCTTCTTCGAACCAAACTTCGAACCTCCTCAAATCATGACCTATTATAAAAAGATTATTTAACATACATTAATTTTGGAAATGATTGATGACTGATTAATCCGAACTTATATAACTCGAAAAAAAAACAATATTTACCCACCAAAAAGGAGGCAATATACATAGGTAGGGGAGAATGAGGATACTTGATCCCTGGGGATACTTGATTCTGAAACTGGAATGTCTTACAAAGATCAAATGTTCTAGAAAAATGTGCCAAAATGAGCAAAATAACAATGCTTGTAGTTTAAAAATTTTTAACAAAATAATTGTTTGAATAATTGAACTTTGTTTGAAAAATTTCACAAAATGTAACTTGAAGATCTTTTTTTCATCACTTTAAAATGTTCCTTACATGGGAAAATTATGAAAAAAATTTTTGTTCCAATGTATCAATCGTTCGAGCGTAGAATGAACTTCATGATGCCTTATTTTCAAAGCAATGGAAAATTCTCAACTTTTTTCAGAAAAGGTTTTCTAAAATGTTGATTGTGGGTACAATTGATCCCCAAGAGTTGGGTACAATTGATCCCCCTTCCAAACGGCATATTCTTCTTCTGAATTGATCGTTATGATTGCTGATTACGAAATTACTAATATTTATCCAAAAACTAATATATAACTAATATATAGGGGATCAAGTATCCCCACTCTCCCCTACATGTTTTTAACTTCTGTCTAGAGTGATACGAACTATACAAATTGGACGATATTCAACACCTTATTCGTACATCCTGAAAGCAAGCAAGAGAGCACAGTTTTGCTCTCAATTCATGCAAACCGTTGCCAGCGACATGACATTTGATATTCTCATCTTGAATTTCGACTTTCGATTCTTGGCTTTTAACCTAGGATGTTTTTTTTTTAATCTTTAGACTTTCAATTTTTCATTCTTTGGCTTTTGATATCCGAATCTTGAATTTTCATTCCTAATGGTTGACTCTTAACATCAGACTTTGAATCCTAAATATAAAATTTTTAAAGAAAATTAACTTTTATGCTTGAGTATTGACTTTTGTTATCCTTATCTCAACTTTTCATTCTTGACTCTTAACATAGGACTCTGAACTTTTCATTGTTGATTCTTAGATCTTAAAATTGCACTCTGGATTTTGAACTTTAAATTCTTCATACTTGTCTCTTGCCGAGAATCTCGACTCTAAATTTTTTTCAATAGACAATCAATTCTTTATGCATGACCTTTGAAATCTGATTTCTACAGCTTGATTTTTGATTCTTGATTCTTATGACTTCTTTCTTCAACTATTGAATCTTAACTTTAGATTTTCAACTCATGACCTAAGTCACAAGACTCTTAACTTAACTTTCTAGTTCTGGACTCTTGACTCTTGATTCTTGTTCCTATGACTTCTGAACTTCTGACTTTAACTATTAAATTTCAACTTCAGATTAACAACTTATGGCCTAAAACACACATTCTTCACCATTGATTCTTCACAATTGACTTTTAATTTCTAACTCTGGACAGTTGACCCTTCGATCTTCAACACTTGACGCTTCATTCTTAATCCTATGATTTCTCTTTACATTGAATCTCCACTTTAGATTTTCAACTCGTGGCCTAAGTCACAAGATTCTTAACTTTTAAGCCTTGACTCTCTTTTCCTAATTCTTCACTCTTGATTCTTCGATTCTTGACACTTGACTCATAATTTCGAATTCTGAACTCTTGACTTTTCGATTCTCGACACTTGACGCGTGATTCTTATCCTGTGACTCTTGACTTCAACTATTGTATCTCAACCTCAACTTTGGATTTCCAATTTACTCTGGCATACAAGAATACGCTACTCGAAAACTATGTGTTGGTTTCCTGTTGAGCCCGCAGGCCCATGCGGGTTAGAAACCATACAATGGCCCAGTGTTATGCGCCAACTGACGTTGCTGATTTGCAAGAGAAAGAGCAGTTTTACAAGCAATTTTACAATCAACTGAACAGCGTGGTAGAGAAAAATCCGAAGGGTGATATTCAAATCCATTTGGGCGAATTCAACGCAAAGATTGCCTCCGACAATCAGGTCCTTGAGCGCATCATGGGGCGCCATGGCCTGGGACAGATGAGCGAAAACGGAGAGCTGTTTGTAGAATTTTGTGGCAACAACAACATGGTGATCGGTGGATCGCTCTTCCCCCATCGACCAGCACATACGGTCACTTGGGTATCCCGAGATGGCCGAACAGAAAATCTAATAGACCACATCTGAGAGAAGAAGCCTTTTTGATGTGCGCAACGAACGAAGCGCAGACATTGCATCTGACCATCACCTCGTCCTTGGCGAGATACGACTGAGGGTTGCACGTGTCCAACGGCGCGAGGAGAAAGTCGGGTGTCGATACGACGTCCGCCGGTTGGAGAATCCAGAGGTGAAAAGGGCATACGTTGAGCAGCTTGAATCCCGAGCCTCGGAATTGCCGACAGAAGGAACAGTCGAAGAACAGTGATGTGGAATCAAGAATGCCTTTTTCACGACGAGCCATGGTACTCTCGGTAAAGTTTGTAGACGAAGAAGTGAACGGATGTCGGATCAAACCTGGAGGATGGTCGATGATCGGAGAAAAGCGAGAGTCGCAATTGAGCAGGCATGTACCGGGTTAGCCAAAGCAGCCGCCCGCTTACGATATGCGGAGCTGGAAAAGGCAGTTAGACCAGCTTGTAGACGAGACAAGAGAGCCTGGACAAACTTCCTAGCCCAAAAGGGAGAAAGAGCCGCCGCTAATGGAGATATCCGATTACTTTATGACATTTCTCGCCACCTCTTTGGTGCAAGGACTAATGCAAGAATTCCGCTGAAAGACCGAGCAGGTTAGTTATTGACCGATCGAACAGATCAGCTCAAACGATGGACTAAGCACTTCGAACAACTTTTCCGAGTCACGAATAGCGATGGCCAACAGAACCCACAGCTCGAAGCGCCAACAGTAAGTCGCATTAATGGCGTCAACTCGGAAGCGCCTCTCTGACTGAAATAGAAGCGGCAATCAGAGTCATGAAATCCAACAAAGCGCCTGGGATCGATTGCATTCCTGCTGAAATGCTGAAAGCCGACTCTGCCTTGTCAGCACAAATGTTGCACCGTCTTTTCGCTGACATCTGGGATACTGCAACATTGCCGGTCGGCTGGATGCAGGGTATCCTCGTAATGGTCCCGGAGATAGAAAGAAAGAGTGCGGTAACTGGTGAGGCATAACGTTGATCTGTACAACCCTCAAAGTACTCTGCGAAGTGATCCTGAACAGGATCCAGGAGAAAATCGACGCTACACTCCGACGGCAACAAGCTGGATTCCGATCCGGACGATCATGTGTGGACCACATCACAACGCTACGAATAATACTGGAACAAATCAACGAATTCCAGGACTCTCTTCTGCTAGTGTTCGTTGATTTCGAAAAAGCATTTGACCGACTGAACCACGAAAACATCTGGGCTGCTCTTAGACGACGAGGGGTCCCAGAGAAACTAGTCCATCTCATCGAAGCACAGTACGAGGCATTTTCGTGCAAGGTCTTGCACGACGGTGTCTTGTCCGAACCAATCCCGGTAACTGCTGGAGTGAGACAAGGATGTATTTTGTCACCGCTGCTTTTTCTCATCGTAATGGATGAGATCTTGACTGGATCGATTGACTGTAGACCAAACCGAGGATTGCCGTGGAATCCTTCAACCATGGAGCAACTGAACGACCTTGACCTGGCAGACGATATTGTTTTGCTCGCCCAAACACAACCAGACATGCAGAGCAAACTCGACGACCTCACCGAAAGCTCCAAGGCAGCAGGTCTCAAAATCAATGTCGGAAAGACCAAGTCGATGGAAATCAATACAGAAAATCGTTCCAATTTCGTGGTAGCTGGACAACAGGTTGAGACAGTGGAGTGCTTCCAGTATCTTGGTAGCCAGATTACGCCTGATGGTGGGACCAAGAAGGACATCGAGACCCGGATCAGAAAAGCCCGATTTGCGTTTGCGAGTCTCCGAAACATCTGGCGGTCACGCCAGATCTCTCTACGAACTAAGATTCGAATCTTCAACTCAAACGTCAAATCCATATTGCTGTACGGGTGTGAAACTTGGTGCACATATGCGGTGACGACGCGAAAACTGCAAGTTTTTGTGAATCGCTGCCTGCGGAACATCATCCGCGCTTGGTGGCCTGGCAACTGGATCGCGAATGAGGAACTACATAGCCGGTGTCATCAGAGGGCGCTAGAAATCGAGATTCGGGACCGTGAGTGGAGATGGATTGGACACACGCTGCGAAGAGATGAAAACGAGATTTGCAGAGAGGCGCTTGACTGGAATCCAGATGGGCATCGAAGAAGAGGCAAGCTCGTGGCAGCGTAGTCTAGCCGCGGAAATATGAACTGTCGACGAGAGTCTAGACTAGAACCAAGTGAAGACGCTGGCTCCGGATCGTCAACAATGGAGGTCTTTTACCACGGCCTTATGCACCGCAGGATACATTTTCTATCTATTTCTGCTGGATATGCATCTGTAAAGATTGAGGTTTTTTTGAAAAATATTAGTCAGCAATGAAGATATTTCCAGTTGTACACAAAAGGCCAAAGGCAAATCAAATGGTTTTCCTTTATAAAAGCTTGCAAGCGTCTGGTGAAGTTTGTTCAAAAACTAAAGACGCTTCGTTGGTAGCGAAAAAATAGTATCAGAAAAAAGCATAAAACATTTTTTTTCTATTTTAATTTTTTTTAAACTATAATCAATTCAGATAACAGATAGCGTTCGAAAGGTTTTTGATTTTAAAGATGCAGGGGAATAGAACATATTTAGTAATACAGGCTTAGGCTTAAACGTTCATCTGATGTAATAGACTACTGTATATACCTGCTTATGGTTCAAACAATCTTCCACAGTGAACATCTGAAAGGCAGATACAAGTAAATGAGGAGGACGAAAAGCTGTTAATTGCAGTGAAATGTTTCCGTAACTTGCTCAACGAATCGCATAACTCTCGCCACATGGACTTCTGCAAGCGGTTCTCGAATCGGAGAGCCAACATCTCGCAAAACACTGAACACCTGACGAAACATCCACCCAAGAAAAATAAATAAATCGTTCGATGTTTTTGTACGTATAAAAAGAAAAAATATTTATATTTTTCCAAGATGAGGATTACTTCACCAGCACTTCTGCAAGCGAGGTAGAGAACGACAGTCTTGAATCAATGTGTTTTCTTTTTAAAAATTCTTATGAAAATTTTCTCAGTTAACAGTTATTGACACATAAAAGCTTAGAAATTTTCCAAGAATAGAACAAAGAGCGACCATTCAATGCGTTCTCAATTTACTCCACATTTATTTGATCGTGCTCGTTTAACCGGAAACGATTTCGTCCATCGAGAATAGAGAGGAAGGTATTTATCAACAGGAATGTTTTCCACAAGTGCAGCATCCTTCCAACTTACAAAGTCACCATTCCATGCAACTGATTTTTCCATGAAAAGGACTGGATTTCCAAGAATGATTGCTAGATTGTTACTCGCAAATTTTCTTCTCGAATCAAATAAAGTGGGAGAGTGTCACTTTTTTTCAACAATTGTTAAATTGTCAAAATTGTCAAAATTGTCAAAATTGTCAAAATTGTCAAAATTGTCAAAATTGTCAAAATTGTCAAAATTGTCAAAATTGTCAAAATTGTCAAAATTGTCAAAATTGTCAAAATTGTCAAAATTGTCAAAATTGTCAAAATTGTCAAAATTGTCAAAATTGTCAAAATTGTCAAAATTGTCAAAATTGTCAAAATTGCTGAAATGTGATTTACAATAACTTTGCCAACAAGCTGCAGAATTTTTCTTAGAACAGTCTTGTTCTGTCTTGATTTAATTTTTTAATTTTTTTTTTTGACTGATTGACAACTAAATATTCACCTTAAATGGGCATTCAACAGACAAAAATTGCAGTACAATATTAAAGCCCCCTAAACTGTTTAGTCAGCCATTCACTTGAAATGTAAGCGATTTCTGTCGATTTGTATGAATCGATTCAACAACACCTCGAAAACCCTCGCGTGTTTGACGAGGGTGATGAGAAAAGTCGAACTTATTTCGGTAGGTTTTCGACTGTTGAGATTGTTTGTAGTTTGTATTTCCAAAAAAAATCGAACAGTTTCATTTCTAAGAAGCGGGTGAGGAAAACCCGAAAAAACCTCGAGTTTTTTTTTCTCTCCCAGAATGCCAGCAGAAGGAAGATAGGTATGTATGGTATTCTGAGCTAAAAACCATGAGCGGCGGCTTGGTTCAAATACCAGAAGCCTGGCCTGACTTAGCAGCACCACAACCGGTAAAAAGCACTTGAGCGAAAATCAAAACAAACAATTGGCAACTTCTGGTTTACGACTTTGGTGGAAAACATTTTCCAGACCCAGCTCGAATTTGCTGATCCAGATTAGGGGCGAAGATTATCAGCATCATCAACGAAACGGGTCTAACAACAACAAAAACAGAGCTAACAGTTAAATAGAGGGATTTAGAACGTTTCAAGGCGTATTTTTAAACTGTGATACCTTTTACTTAAGTTGTGGGATTTATCTCACTTTGAATGCAATTTGTACAATGTAGGTATTCCATTGTGGAGCTTCGAAAAGTTTTGGGCAAACAAAAATTACAATGTAAGGCGTCTTAAGCAAGCGTTCAATTTATTTCAGCATTATTGTCATTTTGGAATTTTGGACAATTTTGACAATTTTGCTAATTTTGACAATTTTGACAATTTTGACAATTTTGACAATTTTGACAATTTTGACAATTTTGACAATTTTGACAATTTTGACAATTTTGACAATTTTGACAATTTTGACAATTTTGACAATTTTGACAATTTTTACAATTTTGACAATTTTGACAATTTTGACAATTTTGACAATTTTGACAATTTTGACAATTTTGACAATTTTGACAATTTTGGCAATTTTGACAATTTTGACAATTTTGACAATTTTGACAATTTTGACAATTTTGACAATTTTGATAATTTTGACAATTTTGACAATTTTGACAATTTTGACAATTTTGACAATTTTGACAATTTTGACAATTTTGACAATTTTGACAATTTTGACAATTTTGACAATTTTGACAATTTTGACAATTTTGACAATTTTGACAATTTTGACAATTTTGACAACTTTGACAACTTTGACAACTTTGACAATTTTGACAATTTTGACAATTTTGACAATTTTGACAATTTTGACAATTTTGACAATTTTGACAATTTTGACAATTTTGACAATTTTTACAATTTTGACAATTTGGACAATTTCGATAATTATGAAAATTTTAAAAATTTTGACAATTTCGACAATTTTGACAATTTTTACAATTTTGACAATTTTGACAATTTTGGCAATTTTGACAATTTTGACATTTTTGACATTTTTGACATTTTTGACAATTTTGACAATTTTGACAATTTTGACAATTTTGACAATTTTGACAATTTTGACAATTTTGACAATTTTGACAATTTTGACAATTTTGACAATTTTGACAATTTTGACAATTTTGACAATTTTGACAATTTTGACAATTTTTACAATTTTGACAATTTTGACAATTTTGACAATTTTGACAATTTTGACAATTTTGACAATTTTGACAATTTTGACAATTTTGACAATTTTGACAATTTTGACAATTTTGACAATTTTGACAATTTCGACAATTATGAAAATTTTGAAAATTTTGAAAATTTCGAAAATTTTCAAAATTTTGACAATTTTGACAATTTTGACAATTTTGACAATTGCATGTTTACTTCAAAGCGAAGAGTGAGATTATTTTCAATTTTAATGTTGAACTATGTTTCCAATGAATAAATCGATAAGTCCAGATAATTAAGAGAGTTTTGGTTTTTAAATTGTTGTCGAACTTCAATTCAAAATTTCCCAATAACATCCACACAGGAAGGTCTTACGAAATGCTGTCGTCATCCCGCTATAGGTCACTGTCCCATTTGTCTATTATTGAATATCCGGTTGATTCATGCTATGCATTTGGCAGAAGAATCCGTCCCACGAAGAAACCTACCAGCAACGATTTCTCGGCTCATTGATATTGCCAAGCGATCTGCAAGGGCCCTGGTCGTTCATCAAAAGTGTAAGTTTGATTTCTTCGCTCCCCAAAACCGCGTCCCGAATGTGTCCCGACCGCCGGATTTGGCCGAAAACGTCGACGAAACTTCAAACGTCATCACCATGGTTGAGTGCTCATCATTTGTCCCCAACCAACCGAATTTGGGGATCGGGCAATAACAAACCGATTTGATTAATTGATTAACTGGTTAATCGCCGCGGAACAAACCGAGGAGAAGACATTCGGAGGAATCATTCATACACCTAAACACGCAGCCAAAACGAACGAACGTCCCCACCGGAGATATGAAATGTAAATTTTTCGATAATTATATACGAATCAACCTGCCCTCGAGGTGGCTCAGGCATTGATGATGATGAAAGTGGGGAAGTGAGGATCAAGGGAATGCCGGACGCTAGCTAGCAAGAGGAGTATCAAAGCCGGGCACTCTCCAGAAACACTTTTTCATAAATTTATAGCACCCGGGTTGGCGATTGAGAAAATCAAGAAAACTCGAGGGTACGCACGTATGTTGTTTTTTGTCCGTGGATTGGGTTGGGAGCAGCAAGGAAAATATGAAGAGGATCGGGGAGCTGAAAAACAACATCAAAATCGTTCACTGAATGAGTAGGAAAAAAACGAAGAAAGAGAAAAACATATTCGCCTTTTCGGGTTGAACGAACGGTGGATCTCAATAATTTTTCAGACTAGTGTAGTAAGATCATTTGAATTCACGATTAATTAAAATATTAACAATCTTTAGATGTGTTTGACATTTTTTTTCTGTTTTTTTAAAATAAATTAAATTCTACTTGTTTTGATTATTTGAACTATTCCAGAAAGTCATTAAAATGGTGTATAATTTTGAACGCGGTGTCTTTTATAAAACCTCTTATAATAAAAATGTATGATTAATGATTTCGAATCCACTTTGGTTTTGATTTTCTCAAAGTAAAATTAAATGTGTATTATTCTCATTTTTAACAATTTCAAAATATCTCATATCTCTTCCAAGTTATCAATTGAACGCATTTGGACATCACTTCCATCTGTACCGTTGAGCCGTCAACACGTACGCCGGAGCATCGTATCGTTGCTGTGTACCTGCAGGAACATTTTTACATTATTTATTTTTTCCTTACCTGTTTTTCAATCAGCACTTTTCAGTGCTATAATTATTTTTATTTTCTTTTATTCATATTTTTCTCTTTTCTTTCCAGCATGGGGAAGTCTTCGGCCGGCTCAAGGGCCGGGAGAAAACGGATTGCCGAACCTAATTCAGGTCCATCGCCCAAAAAAGTTGAAATTTCCAATTCATTCGATGTCCTTCATAACATCGGTGATGAGGAAATATTCATATTTAATTCTGATAAGAGTACTAAGAAACCTTCTTCTTCTTCTTATACTCTTAAAAACGAAAAGATTCCACCAATAACGGTCACGATTCCTGACTTCAATGCCTTTCGAAAAGAAATCGTCACTTCCGTCAAGGATGTGAAGATTTCTTTTCAGATCGGTCGAAGGGGAACTGCTCGTATATTGGCGGAATCTTTTAATGATTTTCAAAAGGT
This sequence comes from Uranotaenia lowii, assembly GCF_029784155.1. Classification (NCBI taxonomy): domain Eukaryota; kingdom Metazoa; phylum Arthropoda; class Insecta; order Diptera; family Culicidae; genus Uranotaenia; species Uranotaenia lowii. The sequence continues at coordinate 376,085,946 of NC_073692.1, read as the reverse complement.
TTTAAATTATTTGAATAATAAAAAACACCAATTTTTTACGTACGACACTAGAAGTGATCGTCCATTTAAAGTTGTACTTCGTGGTCTCACTGGCGATCAGACACCGGATGAGATCACAGCTGAATTAAATTCTTTGTTAGGTTTTTCTCCAATTCAAGTAATTCAAATGAGGAAAAGAACCAACACGAATAATACCAGTAGTGTTGGTTTTGCTCCTGAGCTTTATTTGATCCATTTTAAAAAGGATCAGGTTAATAATTTGCAAATTCTTGAAAAGGCTCGTCTTATGTTTCATTGTCGAGTCAAATTCGAACCTTTTCGAAAATCTTCTACCAATTTTCTTCAAAATATTACGCAATGTCGTCGTTGTCAAGCTTTTTGTCATGGCACTAAAAATTGTAGAATGAATGCCAGATGTATGTTTTGCGGCTCATTCGATCATGAAAAATCTAAATGCCTTTTTGGTGGTGATAAACCAAAAACAGAATTTTTTAAGTGTGCGAATTGCGCAGGTAATCATTCCTCGAATTCTCTAGACTGTCCCGTTAGGGCAAAAATTGTTGCTTCTAGGAAAAATCCCAAAGTTTCCAGAAAAGTTTCTTCTCCTCCTTCCTCTTTTTCGTCTTCACACGTTAGACCGGCAAACAACCTGCCTGTTCGCGGTCAGCCTCGGCCTACATTGGAATCACGGCTGGGTAATACCCGAAGTGATTTTAATGTTACCTGGGCTGATTCTGCGCCCCAGACTCGTTGTTTATCGTTCTCAGAGGTGGTTGAAAATGGGTTTCCCTCTTCAGGTTTAACTAATAAAAATGGGAAAAAACCAAGTCTCAACGTTCATGCGAAGGCTTGGGAAAATCCCCGAAATTCAAATACTTGTTCTTCTCCTTCATTTTCTGATCCTAACATTTTTGTTGATTTGGGTGAGATAACTGAGGAAAAATTAAAATTTTTGCATCAAAATTTAATGGAAATGATGCAACTTATGTTGAAAGCAAATTCAATGTTTGAAGCTTTCCAAACTTCTTTTAATTATGCTAACAAAATTATTATGACTTTACGATTCCCTCATGGATCCAAATAGATGTTTAAATATTATGAATTGGAACGCTAGATCTTTGCTGGCTAACCAAGATGAATTCTTTTTATTTTTGAAAACTCAAAACATACATATTGCTGCCATCACTGAAACTTTTTTAAAGCCAGACAATAACTTGAAAAGCAACGCTTTCTTTAAAATTTTACGAAATGATCGACTTGATCGACAAGGTGGGGGTGTAGCTATTGTCATCAATAGTCGTCTCAAATTTAGACTTCTTCCTTCTTTCAATACAAAAGTCTTAGAAACAATTGGAATTGAATTGGAAACGTCTATGGGGAAAATTATAATTATTGCCGCATATTTGCCTTTCCAATGCAGCGGTGAACAGAAAAAGTTTTTGAAGGGAGATTTACAAAAACTCACCAGAAATAAATCTAATTTTTTTATTATTGGTGACTTTAATGCAAAACACCGATCTTGGAATAATATTTCATCAAATTCAAATGGGAATATTTTATTTAACGACTGCTCTGCAGGTTATTATACTGTTGAATATCCTAATGGGCATACTTGTTTCTCTTCGATTAGAAATCCTTCCACAATTGATTTGGTTCTAACGGATTTAGGCGAGCATTGTAGTCAATTAGTTACTCATGCGGACCTCGATTCAGACCACCTTCCAGTAACATTTTCTTTATCCCAAAGTCCCATTGAAAACCCTTTAAAATCAGCTTTTAACTTTCAAAAGGCTAACTGGGAGCGATATATGAATTTTATTGAACGTAATTTAGATGTAAACGTTCCACTGAATTCAAAAGAAGATATTGATTTGGCTGTAGAAAATTTGACAACTTCAATAGTCAATGCTAAAGCCGCTTCAATACCCAAAGTTAAACATAAATTTAATCAACCTTTAATTGATGATGATCTTCAGTTTTTGATACGACTGAAAAACATTCGTCGACGCCAATATCAACGTACTAGGGATCCTTATTTGAAATTTATTTATTGCGACCTTCAAAAAGAGATCAAACGTCGTTTAAATTTCATTCGTAATGAAAATTTTGCTAAAGCAGTAGAGGACATAAAACCCTACTCAAAGCCATTTTGGAAATTAACTAAAATTCTGAAAAAGCCCCAGAAGCCAATTCCTACTTTGAAAGATGGGGATAAACTACTTTTAACTAATGCAGAAAAAGCTCGAAAATTAGCCCAACAATTTGAGTCTGCTCATGATTTTAATTTAAACGTTGTAAGTCCAATTGATGCTCAAATTTCCCTTGAATTTGATGATATTCTTTCTAAACAAAATGTATTTGAAAGTTCTTGTGAGACAAATATTGATGAACTTAAATTGATTTTCAAAAAATTTAAAAATATGAAAGCTCCAGGGGAAGATGGGATTTTTTATATTCTTATTAAAAAGTTGCCTGAAAGCACTTTAATTTTTTTAGTTAAAATCTTCAATAAATGTTTTCATTTGGCTTATTTTCCCAATAAATGGAAAAATGCCAAAGTAACTCCAATTTTGAAACCTGGAAAAAGTGCTTCAGAGCCTTCAAGTTATCGACCAATTAGTTTGCTTCCTTCTTTAAGTAAACTATTTGAGAGAGTTATTTTGAATAGAATGATGATTCACATTAATCAGAATTCTATTTTCCCTGATGAACAATTTGGTTTTCGTCATGGACATTCTACTACACATCAACTTTTGAGTGTAACTAATATGATTAACGCTAGCAAATCTGAAGGTTATTCAACTGGTGTTGCTCTTCTTGATATTGAAAAAGCTTTTGACAGTGTTTGGCACAAAGGTTTAGTAGCTAAATTAGCTCGATTTGATTTTCCTGTATATCTCACCAAAATTATTCAAAATTATTTGACTAGCCGAACTTTGCAAGTAAGCTATCAAAATGCATGCTCTGAAAGGACACCCATTAGAGCTGGTGTCCCTCAGGGCAGTATACTTGGGCCAATTTTATACAATATTTTTACTTCTGATCTTCCTGATGTACCAGAAGGAAAAGGTAGAAGACTATTTGCTGATGATACTTTGCTTTCAGCCAAAGGTCGAAATTTACGGGTGGTACGCAGTAGATTGCAACAAAATTTAAATTCCTTTTTGAATTACTTGAAAATGTGGAAAATTTCTCCTAACGCTTCCAAAACTCAACTTATTTTATTTCCCCATAAGCCAAGAGCAAATTTTTTAAAACCTAATGAAAATCATTCCTTAACTTTTAATGGGGTTTCATTAGAATGGTCTGATCACGTGAAGTACTTGGGACTTACACTTGATCGGAATCTTACTTTTAAAAATCACATTGAGGATATTCAATCAAAATGTAATAAATACACTAAATCTCTTTATTCTCTCATCAACAGGAAATCCCGCCTCTGCCTGAGGAATAAGATGCTGATATATAAACAAGTTTTCCGACCAGCGATAATGTATGCAGTTCCGATTTGGTCTAGCTGCTGCGCGACGAGGAAGAAAGCCATCCAGAGGATTCAGAACAAGGTTCTGAAAATGATTTTGCGGCTTCCACCTTGGCACAGCACCGAAGATCTTCATCGGATTGCGAACATTGAATCGATCGAAGAGATGGCCAACAAAATAATCTCCAACTTCAGAGGCAAATCGATGCAGTCTTCCATCGCAGAGATTCGCTCTCTCTACAATTAGTTTAATTTTAGGATAGCTGTAGTTTTTAGTTTTAAGTTTAAAATATTTTTTACACGACAGGATGTTCTCCTTTATAAAAATGCTTGATTGCGCTCAGCAAATTTAAGTCAAATAAATAAATGTTAGTGATTATTAAACTATAGGGCTCTGAAAGTTCATTATTGAACTGAACACCTAGTTTAATGTATTAATGTAATATAAATGTAATGATGAATTGGTACAAATAAAGATATATTTAAAAAAAAAACGCATTTGGACAGCATTATTCAAGTAATAAGCTTTAAGCACGACTTTTTCATTTCAAATCTTATTTTCTCTTTACTAAGGTTTAAAAATTTTCCTTCAAGTTACATACTTTTGCCGTTTGACGCTGTCTTTAAACGCTCTTGATTTTCATTCAAATTCTCTACAATATTTTTTGTTTTGTTTTAAAATTTCAAACCTCCAAGCGCTATCAACTTCTTTCCACTGAAATTATCGCACATTTTTTTCAAAGCTGCTCTTTCAACTTGCATGGAATTTGTTATTTTTTCTGTCCTGTCAATACGCTTTGTGTTACAAATCCTAGTTTTCCTCTCAATTCGCTTGATTTCATTTTTATCCATTTTCTCAAATTTAATCTTACTACTTTTCTCAAAGCTGTTCTTACAACTCACTTTGTGTTTCAATTCAAACTGTTCTCTCAACTCGCTTTTTTAGATTTTCTTTATGCTAACTTCTCCACAAAATTTATTTTACAACTGTAAACTGTTGCCTCAACGCGCTTGAATTGCATTTCATAGTCAAAGCTGTCTTCTCAACTCACTTTGTGTAACAATTATATGCTTTCCTCTTAACTTGCTCCAATCACATTTTTTTTCAAAGTTGTCCTCTCAACTCACTTTAAGTTACAATTTCAAGCCGTCCTTTCAACTCGCTTGAATTGTATTTTTCTCCAAAGCTGTCCTCTCAACTCAGTTTTTTAGTAACAATTCCAAGCTGTCCTCTCAACACGCTTAAATTGATTTTTTCCCAAAGCTGTCCTCTCAACTCGCTTTGTGTTACTATTCCAAGCTGTTCTCTCAACATGCTTGAATTGCATTTTTTTCCCAAAGGTGTCTTCTCAACTCGCTTTGTGTTACAACTAAAACTTGTCCTCTCAACTCACTTGAATTGATTTTTTTTTTCAATGCTGACCTTTCAACTCACTTACTCACAGCTGCCCTCTTTTTTTCAACTTTTCCCGCTATTGCACTTTTTGACAAGTGTGACAACTTTTTTTTTAGCTTGTAAACATTGTTTCTTCTTTTACCATTTCAAGCTTTTTTATCGTTTTCTCAAGAATTTATCAAATTTATGAAATCGATATTGAGATATTCAATTTATTTAATTTTATTCCACGATGCGTAAATGTTTTTTGCTTGTATGTTCGACGTTGTTTGTTTCGACTGGTGTTTTTTTCGATTTCAATCCCAATGCACTTTCTATTTTGACTAATATCTGCCACGATCGCCAAATGTGCAAGCTGCTCCATAAAACGAAAACATCTGGGATGCTATCACTCTACAATTCACTGCGAGAAACAACACTGTAGCGCTGCACTGTTGACCTGGGGAACTGAGAAAAAGAGAGGATACGTCAATGATCACACAAATTGTGCCGCCAATGATTAGAATTGTGGAAAATTATGACCAATTGTGTTGAAAAATGAGTAAATAAAAGTTGTAAATAAGAGAAGTTAAAATAAGAGAAACCAGTGCTCAGAGAGAAAGGGAAAATGTGAGAATTGTTGCAGAGTGTTTGCAATTTGGAAGCAGTTGTGGAATTTTGATCATTACCATTCCAAATGCAAAAAAAAATCACTCTCTTTTGCAATCTCCCGTGTTGAACCCAGCCAATTTTTGTAGATCAAAGCTGCTGGGAAAATTTGTAGTGTTTTTTTATGATTCATAAAACGTTACCGTGAATTTAACAGCTAACTGACAGTTCAAATGTCATATTATTAAGTATTGGTGTAGCTCATTAGTCTGCTGTACAGAACAAGATGAACCCCCTCTGTACTACACCGATGTTCATCTTGTTGACGGCGAAATTTCTGTCTAAGGCCAATGAAATAGTGATAGCGATGCGATGCGAATTTACGGACGCAGCCAATGCGAACTCGAGCAGCAGAAAAAAGTGACATCACTCACTATGTCATCGGCCTAAGATGGCGACTGAACGGGTTCACGCGGCACGAAGCTCCTAAAAGCGACATTTAGGAATTGAAACAGGTAATATTGTTGAAAATGCAGGTTTCAGTGGTGGAATAGAGTTAATCTTTATTCATTTTGTTCGTCAAGTCCTTAAAGAACTACTTATAATATAAGCGATAGCTATTTACAATATTTACTGAAGTGATATCCTCACTTATTAGTTTTCTCATTTTCGTGTGATATTCTGAGCTAACCACTCAGAATATCTGGCAACACTGGTGAGTTACCACGAACCCAATTTGTGTTGTCTCGCTTAACCGTGTGATGATGTAAACATTTATACCGTGTTTACCATCATCAGCTGTCATCATCAATCATCACCGCTATTGTTTCAATTGCGAATTGACTCAAAACATGCGGAACCAAAACAAACTGTTTTGGTTTCGCTCGTGGCAGCAGAAGTTTGCTGCTGTGCCGCTGTGCTGCTACTGAAGGAAACCGTAAGTATCAACACCTCCCCTCAATTCGCAGATTGAGAATGCTCAACAGCTTCGCGTGCCTCGCCCTTGGTAACGCCTTCGTGAACGCATCAGCTGGGTGATCCTCAGTAGAGATGTGTCGCAAAGATAGCTGACCGCTTCTTATGATGTCTCTGATGAAAGCATACTTCACATCCAGATGCTTCATCCGCTGATGAGTCCGCGCCTCTTCCAGATACTGGATGCACGGGATGTTGTCCTCCATTAACGTGAAAGGAGTGCTAACCACACCCAATTCACCAAGGAAGTTTGTTAACCACAAACCTTCCTTGAACGCATGGCAAAGGGCTCCTATCTCAGCTTCGGTCGATGACAGACTGACCGTCTGTTGACGTTTCGTTGACCACGAAATAAGATTTCCGAAGATCATGTAAGCGTAGCCTGATACAGATCTTCGATCATCGGAGTCGTTGGCAAAATCTGCATCAGCATATCCGATGAGTGGTTCCGATTTCGCATTTGCGGAATACCAACGCCGTATCGGTCGTACCTCGAAGGTATCGCAGAATACGCTTCAGGCCTTGCCAGTGCCTATCCGCAGGGCTGGCCTGGTACTTGCTCAGTGCGCTAACCGCAGCACAGATATCTGGTCTCGAAGATGTCGCCAGATATTGTAGACAACCGATCTATTCTTTGAACGGTTGTTCGGTGATAACCTCACCATCGTTCAGCTTCGTCCAGCGAACATTTGTGTCAAGAAACCTATGACCTAGGGTAAGCCAACCGCCTCTCATGGCGCGTACTTCTCCAAGGCTGCTATCCATTTTTCTCTCGCTCTCATCCAGAGCTGCTCGATAGTTGCTTAGTACGCTAACCGCAGCACTGATTTTCGGCCTCGAAAACTGTAAACAACCGATCAAATCGTTGAACGGCTGTTTTAGTGATAACCTCACTTCGTTTAGCTGCGTCCATCGACAATTCGTACCAGAAACAGAATGGGTTTCCTGTAACCTGGGATAAGCTAACCGCTTCCCAAATCTCGCTCTCATCCGGGGCTGCGCATAGTTGCTTAGTGCGCTAACCGCAGCTCTGATGTTCGGCCTCGAAAACAGCAAACAACCGATCAAATCGTTGAACGGCTGCTCAGTGATAAGCTCACTTCGTTCATCCCGAATCTCGTTCCTTTCATGGCTGCGGTGGTCTTCCGGAAAAAAAGCAGTCCCTTTGGCCCTTGAGCTTGCTGACGATTTGAAGTTGCTCTTCCTCATCATCAGCGGCTACGTTATCCACGTAGCGTTGATAAGCTTCTCCTGCTCGATGATTGCGTCTCTGGGCTGGTTCGGGATTGACGGAATCTGGATCATCATCGTCATCTTCGCCATCGCTACTCTCGTAGTCGCTCTCGTCTACCAACGTATGCTGACTGGCACCAGAATCGATCACGAATCTTCGTTGATTCTGGTGGCTGATAACCTCAGCATGCAAACGCACAGCATATATTGCATGTTGTTTTCTGGTAACCCCAGATAAACAATCTCTTGTTGCTAACAGGGCCCTTTCTCGGTGGCTTCGTGAATTAGCTACACTTCGATCGACAGAAATCAAGAGGTGGATGAATTCGCTAGCGACTAACCATCGCCCGAACCACCTCCTCCGAAGCACCCGAAGCAGCTTCCATCCATCGAAGACATGCTCGCGCATACTATACGCAACACAGCTACAAAGCACGAGAAAGATCTTCTCGACTCCAACTCTTTGATCGCTACAAAAAGCGGGAAGGCAAAGTTCAGCAACAAACGTCCAATCTGACTCTGTCTTGCTAAAGTTTCTGGCAACTAACCGTCGCCGAAAATACCTCCTCCTAAGCCACAGAAAAATCAAACTGTAGGCTTGGATAAGCTCATTCATGCTGACTACAGCGTAGCTCCACATCACGAGAGTAACCCTCTCGAACAGCTTCTTCCAATCTCCAATCCTTGCTAATACTCCATCTGGAGCATTAGGATCTGACCAATCCTGGTTACAGATCCCGAGAGTCCTCCTCCCGGCCATCGGGAATAAAACCATGCTGCTAACCGCAGCGCGGCTCGTGTCGGCATCGAGAGTAACCCTCTCGGAACCCGACTTCTCAGCCTTGAACTCCAGTCGCACGTTCTGGCCGACCCGGAAAATCTCATTGCCTCTGCACTGCCGATCCTCTAGGCTGGTGGTCGTCTGTGATTGGATCAGCTCCTGTATGCTGACCACAACGCACAGCCAAAGCACGAGAGTAACCCTCTCGACTATCAGGTTCACCCAAGTTTTCCGGGGTGGACCTACCGACCTTCGCGCTGAACCATCTCTGTTGCGGATCCTGGGACTCCTCCCGGCCGTCGGTCGTGAGCTCACGCTTGCTAACCGCAGCGTGGCTCGTGACGGCATCGAGAGTAACCCTCTCGGTCCACGAACCTCCCCGGACTCGACCTCTGGCGGAACCTTCTGGCTGGCCTGGGACATCTCGCTTGCTGGTATCTGCACTGGCGATCCTCTGGCTGCTGGCTGGCTCTCTCCGGTGATCTTCTGGCTCGTGGCTGGCCCCTCGACCTGGCTGGTCCTTCTGCACTGGTCGCTAATGAACTTGCTAACCGCAAGTATTGAGAGTACCCCTCTCACTAACTCATTTTCCGATTCTCCAGACGTATCTGGGCCCATAACCTGTTGAAAATGCAGGTTTCAGTGGTGGAATAGAGTTAATCTTTATTCATTTTGTTCGTCAAGTCCTTAAAGAACTACTTATAATATAAGCGATAGCTATTTACAATATTTACTGAAGTGATATCCTCACTTATTAGTTTTCTCATTTTCGTGTGATATTCTGAGCTAACCACTCAGAATATCTGGCAACACTGGTGAGTTACCACGAACCCAATTTGTGTTGTCTCGCTTAACCGTGTGATGATGTAAACATTTATACCGTGTTTACCATCATCAGCTGTCATCATCAATCATCACCGCTATTGTTTCAATTGCGAATTGACTCAAAACATGCGGAACCAAAACAAACTGTTTTGGTTTCGCTCGTGGCAGCAGAAGTTTGCTGCTGTGCCGCTGTGCTGCTGCTGAAGGAAACCGTAAGTATCAACAAATATAAATTCGGTTTTCCTGATGGGAGGAAATCGGTAAAGAGCTGACGAATAAACTCCGTGTTTGCAAAAAATGGACGAGCCACCAGCCACCGAGGTTTTATGAAAGTGTCGTTCCAAAAGTCAGAAAGGTGCTGATTTTGAGCTGTTGATAAGTATTTTGTGATACTACTTTCACATTTTTAACAAGTGTACATCAAGAAACAGCGGAAAGAATCCGGCCTACCGCCTTTCATGTTTCTGGATAATAATTTAGCGACCCCGGAACCTGAAACTTGTAATCTCTTCGCTGACAAATCTCGTAGTAAATTCGACTCAAACTCAATATCCTCGGACCAAGTTACCAGTGCGGCTTGTAACGTCTCTCATCTGAACACATGGCTTAATCAAATTGGTGTAGACGATGATATTATTTTGAAAGCGACCGCTAAGCTGAAACACAGCCTGATGGCATACCAGCTACTTTCTTGAAGCGATATGCTTATACCTCTGAAAATAATCTTCCAAGTTTCACTCGATGAGTCTACGTTCCAATCCATATGGAAACAGGCCTACATTTCCGGTGCACAAAAAAGGGGACAGACGAAATGTGAACAAGTTTCGTGGCATTTCTGCCTTATGTGCGATAGCCAAATTGTTCGAGCTGATTGTTTTGGAACCCATTTTCTCGTATTGCAAGCCATATTTTTCAAATAAACGACATGGATTTATGCCTGAGCACTCTACGACTACAAACCTGTTGACATTCACGTCTACTGTGCAAGACAGTTTTGCCATGGGATCTCAAACCGACGTCATCTACACCGACCTGTCAGCTGCTTTCGACAAGGTGAACCATGACATAGCCATCGCCAAACTCGATCGTATTGGTATCTGCGGGTCTTTACTGGAATGGTTCCTGGTTGGACGAAAACTCATTATTTGAATAGGTGAGTTATTCTCCAGTCAATTCTCTGCCAAATCCGGAGTGCCTCAAGGAAGTCATCTAGGACCAAGAATATTCCTGGTATACTTCAACGACGTGCTGTTGCTGTTGATGGTCCAAAACTAGCGTATGCTGACGACCTGAAACTGTATCGCCACATCAACGGTCCTGAGGATGTAAACTTCCTACAGAGCCAGTTCAACTTCTTCACCTCTTGGTGTGATATCAATTGCCTTCCCTTAAATCGTAGAAAATGCGCAGTAATTTCGTTTTCCCGCAAACGGCTCCCGTTATGAGCCATTTATCATCTTGGAAACGAGGCCAATGGCTCGCTCGAACAAGTGAAAGATCTTGGCGTGATTCTTGACGCACGGTTGAATTTCAAGATTCACTCTAACTACATTGTAGACGAAGCCTCCAGATGTCTGGGTCTGCTATTCCGCATGACGAAAGACTTCAAGGATGTCTACTGCTTGAAGAGTCTTTATGGTAGCTTGGTTCGATCGACCCTGGAATATGCCTCGGCTGTTTGGTGCCCATATTATCAAACCGGCTCAGAGCGTATTGAGGCCATCCAACGGCGTTTTTTACGATACGCTCTCCGACAACTCAACTGGAACGACCCGTTCCGACTTCTCAGCTACGAGAGCCGCTGTCGTCTAATCGACATCGACACGCTGCAAGCCTGCCGGACCGCCTCGGTCGTTGCTGATTTGCTCTCCGCGAGAATAGACAGCCCCGCACTGCTAGAAGCACTCTAACTGAGCGTATGATCTCGAGGCTAAAGGAATCGTGATTTGTAGCTCTTTGCTCTTTTTCGACAGAATAACTACGGAGCTAATATAGCACTAATTGGTGCAATAAGGACGTTTAACCGCTTCTCCGATCATTTTGATTTTTGACGTTTCGAGGGAATTTTCCCGAAGAAGAATCCCTAGTGCCTTAAGTATAAAGAGTAAATTTCGTGAAATTGTAGTTTGTCTTTGATTTTAAACCTATTATTTGGATCAATATGTGATCTGTTGATGATGAAAAAAAAAAAAAAAAAAAAAAAATATATATATATATATATATATATATATATATATATATATATATATATATATATATTATATATATATATATATATATATATATATATATATATATATATATATATATATATATATATATATATATATATATATATATATATATATATATATATATATATATATATAATATATATATATATATATATATATATATATATATATATATATATATATATATATATATATATATAATATATATATATATATATATATATATATATATATATATATATATATATATATATATATATATATGTATATATATATATTAGAGATGTACCGAATATTCGGTCGGCCGAATATTTGGCGCCGAATACCGCCGAAAAACCGTTAAGCCGAATATTCGGCTCACCGAATAGTTGAGCTAAGTATTCGGCCGAATATCTCTCCTCTGGCTTGTAAATTTTCTAAAATTTTTTGGATAATCTAAAAAATATCCAAAAGTAATGTTGAAAAATTCACACAATCATTGAAAACTTATGGTTTCAGCAGTTATTTACGAGGAAGAATGACCTTAATGGGATAAATTCCTATAAAATAGGAAAAACATGGTTTCAGTAAAACATCTAACCTGTATCCGCGTATCTTTCACTGAAGATCGTGCAGGAGAATGCTGA